>NW_009196246.1:0-3189 GCF_000690835.1 Fulmarus glacialis | reverse complement strand
TATATTTTAAAAATGTGTGTGTGTGTTAGTTAAAATCCAATTTAATTATGGGACTGAAACAAAACCGATAAGAGTCCTGATTATTTTTAAAATGTCTTCTAAGGGGTAGGACACCAAACGCTTGGAGGAAGGCGCGTATCTGGGGCTGGTGATGCCAAATTCATTCTTCTCATTCCTTTTGCAGATGTGTTTTCTGAAGAGCTTGGTAAATCTTTCGTTTCCTTTTAATTTGACAAAAAAGGGATGGATCAAGTTTTGTGATTATAAATCTTGTTACGTGCATGTTGGGTTGTTGTGGCGGGGGGGTTTTTTTTTTTTTTTCAAAAAATGGTGGTGGTTAACATAAGTTGCAAACTCATTTCAAATCATAGTAACAAATGCAAATAATACCTGGAAGAGGGATGCCGCTAAAATAATAGAGGCTAATAAGAATTCTGACTTTTTTTTTCTCTTTTTTTTTTTCCCCCTTTTTATTTTTGTTCCCAGAGGAGAGTGATCTAGAAGGGGGTAAGCATCATTTCCCTTCCTGCCAAGGCACAAAAACTTCCAGATTTGAAGGAATCCTGTTTAAGCATGTGATGAAAATTTTCTGTTTTTTCCTCTTTTAAGATGAACTCGCTGAAGAACTTGGTAAGTCGTTTCCTTCCTTTGCCAACAGCAAATACCCAACATTTATTTTCACCTTTTCTGTTGAATTTGAGTTTGGTCAGAAGCTTTCTGATCTGTTATCACAACAAATGAATGAAGCAAACGTCAGCAAAGTTTGATACTGAAAAATTTGAAAAAAAACCTGAATTTTACATCATCAGCATCATCAGAAGCAGCTTTTTACATTTCTCCACAATTTAATGATAACTGCAAAAAGGGAGGAAATTTGAGTCTTTGAATAGTGAATAAGATAATAGTAAAGAAGGAGAAAATATCTGGGGAATAAACAGATTCTAATGGAAATCCCTGTTTTTCTCTCTCTCAAGATGACATCACTGAAGAACTTGGTATGTGATTTTTTTTTTTTCTTTTTAACCTTTAACAAAAGCTTTTCTAAAGCTTTCTGAGTTTTCTTTGCTGCCCAGATATTAACTTTAAGAGAACAAGAAATAGAGGCTTAGATAGAGGGAAATGAAAGCCAACACAAAATGAAATTTCAAATAATAAACAACGAAGAAGAAGAAGGTGTTTGGGAAGCGTTCTGTCTCTGATAGAACATCAACAGATACTTTTAAATGGTTTTTTAATCTTGTTTTTCCTCCTTGTTTTTAGGGGAACGTGATAAAAAAATAGGTGGGTTTTTGTTCTTGTTTCCTGGGTCCTTTGGGGCATATTTGGGTGCTCTGGATGGGTTCGGAGGGGAGGGATGCTGGCTGTGTTATCCCAGTCCCCAGAATAGCCGAGGGAGCTGCTTTTCCACCCCTAAATACCAAATTCCCATAATATTGGGAGAGTTCATGAGATTTCTGTTGAGATCTCGTATTCTTTCAGCCCTCCCGAGGTACCAATTGAGCAAAGAAATCCTAATTATTTCATTTATTTCTTTCCTTTCAGAGGAAATCACTGAAGAGCTTGGTAAGTCATTTCTCTTTCCTTTCTCCCTTATTTTTTCCACCCTTATTTTTTCTGCCCTGTGACTCTTTTACGTTGTTTTGAGTTTTGTGTTTTCTTTTGTTACCTCAGTTTAGGAAAAAAAAAATCATGAGTAAAGTAAAAATAATAACAATAACCAACAGTACAGCGTTGCGGGGAAGTTGTCAAGTTGCAATTTGTAGGTGATGCAAAACCACAAAAAATTATGGGGGACACTTTTAAGATTTTATTTTTTCCTTTTTTTTCCCCTTTTTCAGCGGAACGGACTGCACAGATCGGTAAGCGTTGTTCTCTCTGCAAGCTTTCTGCCTTTAATAGGACGGAAAAGCATGTGGGGTGCAAATATTGCTCTGAAATAGAGGTCTTTTCCTTTAATATGAGATAAAAGGACTGTTCAAAAACTTCACGTCCTTGGATGCTACTTGTTTGCTTCTCCCCGTTCTCCCTGGGCAGCCCAAATGCCCTTCTGTGTTACATTTTGGAAAATAAGGAGTTATTTTGGGTTGCTTTCCTGTTGCCGAGGGCTCTCTTCAATTCAGTGGTGCTTAACTCTACTGAGAGCAATTAAAATTCAAAATCCGTAAACGTGTTCTTGAAGAGAAACGTAGAATCCTCCAGCGAACCATTTAGGGAAAAAAATATTCGTAATTAAAACCAGTTTTTCTTTCACTCTTTGTAGGTGAACTCACTACAGAGCTGGGTAAGGCCTTTTAAAAAAAATCAAATTTGTGCGAACATCTTATTTGTATTTAGTTTTGGTAGGAGCAAGTCATGACCTTTGCTTTAAGATTAGAAAGTCAATTAGGGGATGGGTTAATCTATATAAAATTAGAGGCAAAATGCAAATTACAATTAGAATTCTCGATACGGAATGGAAAAATATCAGATTTATCTCTAGATGATGAACACACACAGCGAATGGGGGAGTACCTGGGAATAACTATTTTCTTTTTTCCCCTCCCCTTTCCTTTCTATTTTTCCTTATTTAGGAGAACGTGATACCAAAATTGGTACGTGTCCATCTCCTTCCCAAATCCTATGGAACTCAGTGCACGGAATCATGACTTTTATTTTAATTATAATAACGGTAATAATGAAAATCCGTATTTTCTTTTCTCTCTTAAGATGAACTGTCTGCAGAAATCGGTGAGTGTTTTTTCTCTGCCTTCCAACAAAACAAATATACACAGTTTATGGTCTGTATTTTGGTATTATTTTTTATATGAAGGAAAAAAAAAAGATCATAACAACTTTGATTTTTTTTTTTTTCCTTGTTTTCCTTTATTTAGAAAAACGCGATAGAAAAATTGGTGAGTATCAGACTTCTTCTCGAGACATGCACTTTGCGTCTTTGTAAGATCCGTATGATCACCTTGGTGTGAATCGTAATGGAAATCCTTTCTTTTTTTCTCTCTTTTCAGATGAACTCACCGCAGAGCTTGGTAAGGCACTTCGATTGCAGGAAAGAAAGATACACAAGTCTGTGTTTGCCTCCTTTTTATTTTTTTATTTCTTATGCTTTTTTCTGAGCTACTTTACGGAATTTTATGGAAACCTGGGCTAATGGGGATGAAGTAGAAAGTTGCATGCGTTGTAATTATATAATAT
>NW_009196245.1:3233-6359 GCF_000690835.1 Fulmarus glacialis | reverse complement strand
TGCCAGATGGGCGCTGCCTGCCCGCGGCTCTTGGTCTCCGTGCACCCCGTCCCCAGCGCAGAAGCAGAGCACCCGCCACGGACCAGCCTTGCCCGGCCATCACCTCTCCTCCCTCTGCGAGGATCAGGTCTGGAGCTCGGCAAACTGCCTCTTATACCACAAGTTGTGCGTGTGCCCTTGCTCCGTTAACCACAACGGCTAATGAGATGAATGATGAGTATTTATTTCTGGGAAGCATTCGATTTTCATCAATCCAGAGAGCGGCTCCTCGTTAATGACGAGGGGTTTGACAACTTCTCTTTCAGACACGGGGAGGTACTTGTCATAAAATGCTGGTTTAATAATGCAGCACATCATACAGAAATAACCCTGGATGTGGGCAGTAAACTTTGCCACCACAAATACCAAGAAATTATTCTGCAAGCATTTAAGCCGGTGCTGACTTGAGCACTGTATTTTAAACAGCGCTGAGATGATCAGTGGAGTGGGCAGGGGGGAATGGTTGTGGCTGCAAAGAGCAGTTTGTGTGGCTGGAAACGACGCCTGGGATGTCGGTGTTGGGGTGCGGGTTCATCTTCTGCTGATGGATATTGCCACGAGGTGGTCCTGCTTGTCGTCCTGTCTCCCCGGCTCTGCCCCATCCCGCCAGCTCGGCCAGGTCAGCTCGCTGCTGGGACGCACAGGGGATTGAATTTGGCTCATTTTCTGGACAGGTCTGCAGTGTGACAGCACTGCTGGTGGCTGGGGAAACCTGCCCGGCCAGGCTGGGGTGCAGCACCCATGAGAAGAAGTCATGGTCCTGGTCCCCGCAGTCCTGGTCCTGCTCAAGTGTGGCCTCGCGGGGAGAAACGTCTCGCAGAGAGTTTATCCCTTGGGTGCTCGTGTGTGCACTCCTCAGCGCAGGCTCTCTCTTTTTAAATCTACATCTCCTCGTAGCCGAAAAAAATGCAGACAAAACCAGCTAAACCCCAGAATCCTCAAAACTGGTCCGAAACCATCCTCATGGAAAGCAGCGGGCTTCCCATGAGCACGGAGGGTCGTGCTGGAGTGTGTTTGGAGGCAGCAGGACCTGCTCAGCAGCTGGCAGTATACAACTTGCAAAGAAAGCGGTTTCCATCAGAAAAAGTAGTTGTTTCTGGGAAAACACCCGATTCTTGTGCTTTTCCTACAGCTCAGTGTAGCTTGAGCACTTCCCGGCGCGCAGGGCAGCCTGACGGCAGTGCCACTGGCATCACGGGCGAGGGCTCAGGGTCTGCGGCCTGTCCTGTACTTTGCTAAACGCTCTCTGCCAGGGCCTGCGTTCGCCTCCGTGCCTCAAAACGGGAACATCCGCCTGCCCTCTCCGGGGTGCCGAGATTGCCGGGTACCGAGCATGCGGTTGGGGCTGGTAAAGGGCTGTCACCCAGGGGCCATCACTGCCCTGTCTCGGGGGAGGTTGAGCATTGGGCTGCCTGCACAGAGGGGGTGGGCGAGATGTGAGACACGGCGATGTTCGAGCTGATACCGGTCCTGTAACCCTCCATTAGCGCCTGCTCTTTCAGTCTGGGCTCCCATCGCTCCCAAAGCCTGTCCCCAGGAATGTCCTGTAAGGTGCATCGTGCCCATTCCCCCATTACGAGGGCGTTGCAGCTTTCCCGCAGCCCTGCCACCCTTCCAGGCAGCATAATCAGGCAAACACAGTGGAAACTTGCATTCCTGAAATCCCAGCTGCAGTTTTGGGGGTGATTAAATGAGAATGATGTGGCCATATTTGGGAAAAGAATCGAAGGATGCGTTGCCACGGGAGGATGGCTGCTCGGTCCCCAGCTCCCGATGCAGCCTCGCGGGCTGCTGGCAGCGCGGGGACGGCAGTGAGACCTGTGGGCTCGGAGCGGGGACGGGCACCGGCAGGCAGGGACGTGCAGCCGCTTCCCTCTGGAGTAACACCGGCATGGGCTGCCGATGGACCACTTGCTGATGGACCCTTTGGCCACCACAGCCGGGCTCTTCCGTGCAGCTTGATCGTGTCTGCAGTTAGCGATAATAGAACAGTCACTTAAAAGTGACGTGAACCCTCCCATTCCGCTTGGCCCCCGAGTTCGGACTCGTGTTTCTCCAGCAGCCCGTCGATGCATCCTCCCGGCGAGCGCTCCACCACGCCTGCACCCACGTGAGTATTCCTGAGGACGGGGGTTTGGGATCCAGGCTGGGCGTTACCGATCCCGGCGGGGGACCTGCAGCATCTTCCCGGTGGGACAGGGAGTGATAGAAGCAGTTGGGTTTCGGGATGAGTTGTTTTATCTGTTATTGTGATCCAGATTTGACTGGGAACGGACGGGAAGTAGGTCGCGTCATTGCTAAGTTGCTTTCTAAAGCAGGCACAGCTGAAAATCCCAGAGAAAGCTGCTTCTGCAAGGATACGGGGCTTGCTTTGCCCCCGGTGTATCTGTGGCGTGCATGGATGCTGCTCTGCGTCCCACTAGCCGCCAACCTGGCACCTTCTTCGCTTGGCAGGGCTCAGAGGGAGGTCAGCGTGCGGCCGGGGGGCTGCAAGCAGGGGGGAGCGGGGTAAAGCAAACCACAGGGAAGAGAAAACACGTGTTCCCTGCCTGGGACAGAGCGGGGGCTCATCTCCACTGCTTCCAAACGTTACGCTCCCTTCCCCTTGGGTCATTTTCCCTTCACAAGCAATCAAATCACTTTTTAAAAAACTCAGCAGCGACCCAGAAAAGAAACATTTCCTCTTATGGAAAAGCCCTCGGTGATTTAAGGAGGGATCTGAGCGAGCAGGGTCCTGTAAAAATCACTTCTGTGCTTCACTGAGATCAAGGAGCAAGCGGTGGGAAGGCGTTAGTGCCTGCTGTGCTGGGCTGAGCTGCACAGGGGCCCCTGCCCGAAAGGCTCCTGTGCCCGAAAGGCTCCCGTGCCCAACGGGCTCCCGCTGCCGCCCGAGATGAGCCCACGCTCGGGTGTGTGCACCGGACGGTCGTGCCGTGGTCTGGCGAGTGATGCTGCAGGGTCCGGCATTTGCAGTCCCACAGCCAGCCCATCTCCTCGTCCCCGGCACGCTGCTCGCCCCCGGGACCGGCACCCTGGGAGATGGAACACGGCTTTCCCGCGGCACGGCAGGGGAGCCCAGCTGCAGCC
>NW_009196245.1:0-2146 GCF_000690835.1 Fulmarus glacialis | reverse complement strand
GGCTCTGGGCCCTGGGAGCTGGCTACATGATATATACATGTACTTCTAAGCCATTTTCCCTGCGCTCCGTATCCAGCCGCCACCGAGGGACGGGTAGATAGGTGCGGGGAGCGCTGTTTGCAGTGGCCGTGCGGTGTCAGACCTCGGTGGTGGGCACCTTGACCTCTGCTACGACATTGGCGAAGAGGGAAGGATGTTCCTCGGGCGCCTGGGCAGCGTGGTGGCTAAAGAGGAGGCTGGTGCTGTGGGTGCTCGCTGGGGGAGTCCTTGCCCTGGCTCTCGTTGGTGTGACCTGCTGGAGGGAGAGTTTGAAAGCAGGTGGAAGGATGGATGTGGGTGGTGGAGGAGAGAGGACATTCCCGAGCCATGGCTGCGTGGTGCCAGCCCTGCTCCTGGCAGAGATGCTCTGCACAGCGTCCCGTGGGGCCGGGGAGAGGGGTGGGAGCCGAGTGCCGAGTCCCGCCAGCTGTGCCGCAAAGAGCGCAGTGCATCCTGCCCCGCGGTGCCGGTGCCAGACCCCGTGGGACATTCAGGGTGATGCCAGCAGACACCCGCGCACGCAGACGGCCATCGCAGGCGTGCTGGGGCTCCTGGAGAAGCAGCAAAGAAAACCCCAGGTGTTCCTGGCCAGCGTTTTTTGCAAACCCCAGGTGTTCCTGGCCAGCGTAGCGTAGGCCTTTTGTCTTTGGCTTATCTCGAGCTGCTTTTAATTTGCAACTCCCTGATTGCATGCAATGACCTCGGCCTGAGCCTGCTCCGCAGCCAAGTGCCCCTGGAGAACATCATAAATGCCATTGATCTGAAGTCACCCGCGGGAGAAGCAAGGAGCCAGCATCCCGCACGCGGGAGAGGCGGCCCGGCCGAGCGGGCGCTCCTGGCTGCTGGATGGGACGGGGCTCGTGCTGGCGGGGTGCAGCTCCCTTCAAAGCCCCTGTCGAGGCCAACTTCGGTGTGACGCAGTGGGGAGAGGGTTGGCACGTGTCACTGCGCTGCTGCAGCGAGCCTGTGGCGAGGGCTGCAAAGCCGCCTTCAAGCAAAAACCCCAGAGCTCGCTGGCTGTGGTGCCTGGGGATGGGCTTGAGCGGTACTGAAATGAGTTGCCTCGCAGCTCCGCCTGGCACGCTCGGCTCCGTCTGCACGAGGGTGTAGAGGGTTGTGGTTTGCTCCGTCCTGATTTAAGGAGCAAACAGGAGTCAGTGGTTTCGTGGTGTGTTCATCTTCTGTAAGAGCTCAGGGCACCATAATGACGGCAGTGGCGGTGATGCACCTGCTGGCAGCAAAATGGCATCCCCCGTGCAGCCAATCCGTCCTCAAAACCTGGCGTGAGAGAGAGGAGGTGTCACCCCCAGCTGGTACTTGGACTTGGGGACGGGCTTTCGCACAGTGCCATCACTGTGACCAGAGCCAGTTCCCCACCAGTGCATCCACCAGCAAGCAGCATGGCTGGCAGGAGCTGGGGCAGGTCCTGGGGCAGGAACGGGACTCCCAAGGATGAGCTCAGCTAAACATCACGGGGAGAGTTGCTGTGAAATGGTGGCTGTGCCTGTCCCTGTCCCCAGCAGGACCAGGGCTGGGGAACCGAGCAGTGCTGGCAACAGTGGTGTTTTGGTGCATATTTTGAGGGTGCTGCGGAGCAGGGAGCAAGGGGGGGGACTGGGAGGGGGCACGGGTGCCTCAGTTGCAAGGTGCACGGTCCAGCGGTTAATGCCAGGATGCCCCGTGGGCAGCGAGGGAGGTTTCTGCACGGGGCTCTGGCATGGTCCTCGGTCTTCTGCCACAGCCCAGCACATCTCACCACGGAGGGGATGGGGAAGGCAGGAGCAGTTGTTTTCCGGAGGTTTGCAAGTTTGGAAAATAAATAAGCCTGCACCGTAGGTTAAGCTTGGCATCCTGGCGGATTAATCACGCTGGCTGCAGCCAGCACTGAGAGCCCCGGTGACGAGAGCTGTGGTTTATAGATGATGATTCATCGACTCGACTTAGAGCGACCACGTTATTCCAGCAGATTGCAAAATCATAAGAGGAATGTTGTGGTTAGTTTACGGCTTAACTATGCAAATCGTCAGGAAGCCTTCAGAGCCGGAGAATGTAAGGCACAGCGCGCCCGGATGGCTGGGCGGTGAGAAGGGGCCGGGAGCCGGCGATG
>NW_009196244.1:228-543 GCF_000690835.1 Fulmarus glacialis | reverse complement strand
TCTGGGTGGTGGTACTGGACTTTGCTTTCTCCCACTGCTGACAAATACGGGAAGTAACCTTGAAACTGGTCCCAATCCTGTCCCCCGCAGGCTTTGACCGGGAGGAAAGAGAAGGTGACAGGGACACCGCCGCTCCCGTGCAGGAACCAGTGCCTGGGGGGCACACCAGGAGTTGCTCAGAGACATGACCGAATTTTGCCTCTTCTTGCCTCCCCTGGCCCCGGCTCAAACCCACCTGGGGTGGGCTGAGCCGCCTGCAGCACGCGAGGGGCTGGGGAGCGAGGGATTCCTCCCCGGGGAAAGTGGCAAGAACAA
>NW_009196244.1:0-203 GCF_000690835.1 Fulmarus glacialis | reverse complement strand
CCGCGGGGAGGGGGCAGCGACAGGCAAGCGAGGCAGGGTCAGGCAGCTTCCCCAAGAGCTGGGAACAACCCTCCAGCCAGAGCCTCACCTCCGGCCCACCCACTGGATTAAACTGCAGCCAGGTTCAGCCCCGAGACCCGGGGTGCCCCCGAGACACCAGCATCACCCCCCGGCAGGACGGGAGGCGATGGGACACACTGCTG
>NW_009196243.1:0-467 GCF_000690835.1 Fulmarus glacialis | reverse complement strand
CTCGGTAGGGTACGACCGTGGTTTTACACGGAACGCGATGTGTTTCTGTGCAGAAGGGGGTATTGGCTGCAGCTATACCGAGGCTGTAGCGAGCAGCGAAGGCTGGCGGGAAAGCAGAGCCCCAGGACGTCAGGGCAGAGGGTGAGGCGTGGAGGAGGCCAGGCCCGGGCTAAGGAGCGACGGGGCACAGGCCGGACCTGGGAGATCTCCCCACCCCAGCAAAGGGCTGCACAGCTGGATCCTCTCCCACCAGACGGGCCCCATCGACCTCAGGTTGCAGCAGACTCGTGAGGGGGAACGTGGGCACAGGCCCAGGAGGAGGAGGAGGAGAAAGCATCATGGGTGGCGACAGCAATGCTAGCTGCGCTGCTTGTAAGAGACACCAAGACTTTTCCTGCAGTTTTCCAGTAGTTTTATTTTCTTCTTTAATAGTCAGGTTACTAACAAGAGCCTCCAAGGCCCCTTGG
>NW_009196242.1:0-2325 GCF_000690835.1 Fulmarus glacialis | reverse complement strand
GGGGAGGCGACAGTGTCATGGCGCCCCCGGCGCTGCCGCCCTCCCTCTGCAGGCGCCTTCCCCATGCCGAAACACTTGCTCTTCAATCTGAGTGGCGCTGCGGCCCCGTCATGGCTCCACTCCGCAGTGCCAGGAAAAAACGGTGTCAAGAGTTGGGGAAAAACGAGTGCAGAGTTCGGTGCTGGAAGCGACATCGCCTTCCAGCCCTAAAACACAGCTCTGATGTGTGGAGTCGTAACCTTGCTTTTCTCTAAAGGCTTCCCGTTGGTGTGCAAAGAAAGAGCTTACTAGATTGTCTTAAATATTCCTTTACATGGAATCTCTTTACGTACAAAATTCCTTTACATACAACCACTCTACCCAAAGTATGTTCCTCTAAAAATACTCATTGACCCTCTACGTTACACTCCCAAAACAGGACACCATTTACCCCCCACAAAAGTGCCGCTTCCAAGGCCGCTGCCAGGACTGCGCAGTGCTCAAAATACTGCCTCCTCCAGACCTTCAGGTCGCCAGACCTTCCCTCCATGAAACTTCGCTGATAAGAACTTGGGAACTACGTCTGCGCCTGTGAAAGAGAGGGGGCATGTCTGCATATTTTATTTGCTTGTGGAAAATAATAGAAAGAATGTGCGCACACTGATTCCCTGATTTCTTCATTTAACCCTGTTTTTGGGGGTGTTGGTCCATTACGATCCCAGTAAGAACGGCACTTAGACTCTGTCAAGTGTCATCTACAATGCTCTTTATTTACAAAGCTAACAGAAGAGAATAGCATAGATGATCTCGCGTCCCTTTAGGTGGTGGGAGGCCCACCGGCCCACACACAGCACGCCGTGCAAACCTCCTCCATAGCAGAGATTGTCCCCTTTCGGTCTTTCAACCTTTTATACAATTTTCTTACAAGGAAACAACTCTATCATTTCTACAGTCAAAACAGAAACGATGCTCTCACGAGACCTTCTCGCACTGTTAGATAAAGGCAAGGCGGGGCAGGAGGTGTGATCGCCAGCACAGAGCGGGAGCTGCCCGCACGCTCCTCTGTAACCATGAGCCGGCTGAGTTTATCCCGCAGCCAAGGGATGGGGCAGCACGGCCTAGCCCCAAGGCCCGGCTGTGCCTGCAGCCCAGCCCAGCCCAGCCTGCGCCTGCGCCTGCCCGGGGTAGCCGTACCGTGGATCTCTGACGTGCCGCTGCAACCCTAGGGGACTGACAGCGCCGGTATTCAGCTGAGGAATTCTTTGTTTTTGAATCCCACTATTAAAGATGTGATAAACATCATAGCAACATTGCATCCTTCACGTTTTATTAGCTGTGTGCTTATTTTCCTATAGATAGTTATTTTTCCTGGATATTTTTTGTGTTTGTTTCCCATGAAATACATTGGGTTCCCTGGGCCTCTGTATCCTGAGAGTTCACAAGATGCACGTTAAGCCCCGGTGTTGCCTATATCAGCAAAGGCCTTGGAAATGGTTTCTTCATGGAGGAACTCTCTGACACTAGTGCTGTTTCAAAGGAGGTGGGTCACCATGTAGTCTGGTGAGTCTCTGGTTGAAGGAGACCCTTTAAAAATAAATAAATTGTTGCAACAGAAGTGAGTATGTTAGGGAAATATTGCCACAGGGTGCAAAACTGGGAGGAGCGGTCGGTACACCAGAGGGTCATGCTGCCATCCAGATGGATCCGACAGGCTGGAGAATGGTCTGACAGGAGCATCAAGAAGTTCAAGAAGGGGAATTGCAGAGTCCTACGCCTGGGGAGGACCAAGCCCATGCACCAGTACATGCTCAGGGGTGACTGGCTGAAAGCAGCTTTGCAGAAAAGGACTTGGGTGTTGTGGTGGACACCAAGGTGAGCATGAGCCAGCAACGTGCCCTTGTGGCAAAGAAGGCTGCCGGTATCCTGGGCTACATTACAGGGAGTGTCACCAGCAGGACAAGGGAGTTGACCCTTCCCCTCTACTCAGGACTGGTGAGGCCACATAGTACTGTGTCTATCTCTGGGCTCCCCAGTGTGAGAGAGACATGGACATACTGGAGAGAGTCCAGCAAAGGGCCGGAAAGATGACTAAGGGACTGGAGCATCCCTCCTATGAGGAAAGGCTGAGGGAGCTGGGACTATTTAGCCCAGAGAAGGCTCAGGGGTGTCTCAACAGGTGTATAAATAGCTGAAGGGGTGGAATGAAGAAAACGGATCCAGACTCTTCCCAGTGCTGCCCAGTGACAGGACCAGAGGCAACGGGCACAAACTGAAACACAGGAGGTTCCATCTGAACGTCAGGAAACACGTTTTTACAGTGAGGGTGACTGAGCGCTGGCACAGGTT
>NW_009196241.1:5360-8898 GCF_000690835.1 Fulmarus glacialis | reverse complement strand
ATGCTATTGACACCAAAACCCTGATTTAAAAGCAGCCAAAGCCCGTCCCCCAGTCACCCGCGGACACGAGCTGCATGAAGCCGTGGGTACCCAGAGCTTTTCCACCCCGGGCAGGTGTGGGCTGTGGGTTAAAGCATGAACCTGGGAGCTGCTGCGCGGCTTTGCTGCGAGCAAGATCGCTTGCGAGGCCAAACCACTCCAGTGCAAACGAGCCCATGCTATGGGGGGTATTAAAGCCCCTTGATGCACTCCAGCAACGGCTTCTAAGTGGCTGCGCGCACCGATTTGCACCCCTGGGTGCGGGTTCTGCTGCTGGGGGAGGGCTTTTGGCCTCTGGATGTTGCAAATGCAGCCAGCACAGCCGTGTCGCAGGCAGCATTGCCCTGGGGATGCCACGCTCTGGCCGGGCCTCGCGGGCTGATAAACTCCAACATTAACCTTTATCTATCAGCAGCGCATCTGCAAAGCCTGGCACGCTGGTCTCATTTCCATGTCTGTAACAACTCGGAAAAAAACTGAATAGCACAGATACCCCGCCATACAGTCCTCCCCTCCCCTTTCCCTTCCTGACCTCTTCCGTCTCCACCTTGGCTCCCCGGGTCCATTTTTGAGCCTTTCTGGGCAGCCACTAGATGGCAAAAGCCAGTTGTGCTGGCAGGGGAACGGGGCGCGGGGCTGGGAGCCGACCTGCGGCCGCGAATCCTCCAGCACAAAGCCGCTGCTCTGGGTTTGTGCTCCTGCTCATCTCGTACGTCTCCTGCTTGCGAGAAACTAAAATAAACCCCCACACACCTTGCTGGATCGGGCTTGGGCTCATTAGCGCGAATGGCATTAAAAAGATGAGATTTGGAGCCAGGGCTTACTGACTTTATTACTCAGATGAAAAAAAACTCTACACAGTCTTAAAATGTGCCCTACATTGATCCATAATGATCCAGAAGCCACTGGCGTAATCACCAAGGTGCAATTATCAGCACGTTTAGTGCTTGCTGAAGTTGTGGTGCTGCCCTTTGCCTCCCCTCGGGGCAAAACCCCCCCGGCCCCTTCCGACAGGCTCTGGCCTCCAGAGGGGAAAGCGCTCAAGGGTGCCCCGTCCCCGGCAGGGTGCCCCGTCCCCGGCAGGGTGCCGCAGGCAGCCCAGCACCAAACCACCAGCTTCTAGCCACCCCGCTGGGGCCGTGGGCCAACCCCTCACCTTCTAGTGTCAAGCAAAAGCAAACCAAACCCTCTCTGCTCCTAAAATGCCATTTTTCTCCACCACAAAGTTTGACGCTGAACCCACAGCTCAGCATCAGAGATTCACACCAGGCACCGACCGCGGTGCGTCGCTCCGGAGGGAAGTGCCCTCGGAGAAGGGCAGCGGGCTGCCGCCTCTCCTGCCGTCCTGCAGTGAATAATTCAGATTTAGCAGGGGGCGAAGCATGCACGCACGGGGAAGGAGCTTGGTCCTCGGTTGCTTACTTTATGCCCTTGGGCGGAGGGAAAGGCTGTAGCATCTGTTCGCGGAAGATGCCCCTCGCAAGGAGGGGAGGCTGCGTCCGGCTTCTCCAGGCTGCAGAGCAGCAACTGGCAACAGTGGGGGGAACCAAGGTTGCTCCGGGGCTGGAGGCAAGAAAGATTTCAAGTCACTTTAGCAGCCCATTCCCACCTTTCTGTCTCCCTCCTCACCATCCTCCCACACATAAAATCTATATTTTGCATGGCTCGCTCCTGTCTCCGGAGAAGCAGCACAAAAATCTGGCTTTGAGCGTCAGCGTAGAGTTGCAACATGTCTTTGCAAACCAGCGAAACGAAAGCGATAAATAAACCAACAAGTAACCCCTTTTCCTACCTATCCACCCAGGAAGTCGCTCCTCTGAGAAGTTCCCAACAAGACAAAATCAAGCCCCCAGACACCTCCGCAGGCAGCTCTGGGCTCTCCCGTCCACCCAGGGACCCGCCGCTGCCCCTGCCCCATCCTGCCGTCAGGCTGCTCCACGCTCGGCAACCACATAACCTTTCCCTTTAATTTTTGAATTGACCCCTCTTGAGAAAAGCTCTGCATGCCTATTTTTTATGTGTTTATCTTGTAATTTCTTTAGAAAGATACTCATTAGAGTATTTTTTTTTTCCCCTCCTTCCCCCCAGCCCCGTTGGAAGAATCTACTTGGGTAATTTGTTGAAGCGGGTTGCTGGGGCATGCATTATGCATGAGATGCAATCTTTATTTTTGCACTCCGCTGTGTGCATTCTCAAACAGGAATGGCATCGCGTGCCCGCATGCAAAACGAACGTTAGCGGTTCAAAAAAAAAAAAGAAACCCCAGAAAAAAGAAAATGCCCGTTTGTTTAAAGGAAAGTAAAAAAACCACCCTCCACTCTTTCAAGCTGCTCTAGCTGGGATTGCTCAGAGCAGCTAAACAGCAAGAGCAGTCGAGTTGTTCCTATTTATACTCCGCTGTTGAATAAACGGGCTCAGAGCTGCTGTGTGCAGCGCGACACGCGCGGGCGCGTTGGTGGGGAGCCCAGGGGAGCTCGCGGAGCCACGTCGCCAAAGGCACCCGCAGCGATGGAGCTCAGCTGCACGCACCAGCTCCGAGGAGGAGCTCACCCTCTCTATCCCTCCTGGTGTCTGTACGTACATACACACACATATGTGTATATATACGTATACATGCATGTGCACTTGCATTGTTGAGCCCATTCTTTCTTGCTGCTAGAGGTAAATAAAGCCTGTATTAGCCACTCCTGTTCACGTGTTTCGTGCTGCAAGAGCTTTCAGAGCAGCTCATAGGGCCAAATGTTTTTGGCCAACCCCCAAAGGCCACGTTCACCAACGCTTTGAGCCTTTTTGCCAGATCTGCCCCTTATTAACCCACCTCTCCCCCCCCCCACCCCTTTACCTTCTCCTGCCCAAGGGCTGGATGCCCGACTCCTTGGCCGGTTACACTGGGAGCAGATGGTTTGCTACGCAGTGGGGATATGGTAGGAGGTGGTGACACTGGAAGGTCAGATGACTAAGGATGCATGCTGCTAAGCAAAAAAGACGCACAAAATTCATAGCCCATCAAAATTACCCCCCACCCTGTGTCCCCACTGTACTTCATGCTTGGAGGTCATCTACTATTATTTTAAAGCAATAAGGTGTGTACCTTATTTTAAAGTCCATTTAAAATGCAGTTGCAACACCGATGTCGTTACCAACCTCTGCTGCTGTGCGGCCCTCAGGACCTCCAGCACCCTGGCACAGGGCCCCGCAGCCACGGCGGGCAGGGGTTCCTCCTCCAGCCCCTCAAGAAACCTCCTGCTCTGCTGGCCACGGCAGCTTGGAACGGCTGGAGGAGAAAATGAAGGACGAGAAACCAGGTCTGTTAGTCCCAAGAAGAGCGTGAGGAATGGAAACGAATCAGAAAGTGGCCCCCGAGAAGGGATAAAGGGGAAAGAAAAAAAAATGTCAGAGAATGAATAAAAGGGAGAGAAAGAGGGCACGTGGAAAGGGAAGAGGATAAAACGGCGACCAGGATATAAGGCCAATTATTTTTGATTCTTTGGCTTAGGGG
>NW_009196241.1:4608-5145 GCF_000690835.1 Fulmarus glacialis | reverse complement strand
GTGGCAGGAAGGTTTCATGGAAAGGCACAGGGTGGGGTTTCCTTACCTTAATATCCCCCCGCCTGGTCTGAGCGGGGCTCGGGCGGTGACACCGCTCCTTCCCCTCTCCCTGGGTGCTGGGGACGTGCCCACCCGCACCTTACCCTGGCAGCCGCTCCGGCTCCCAGCGGGGCAGGTATAAAGCTGTAGGGGGAAATAAAAAAAAAGAAACCCCCCCAAAATCCCCAAACCATCTATGCTAGCTGGTGTATGTCCCCCCCGCCACGGGTGAAGGGGAAGGTGGGGATACGAGAGCTTCAGCCGTGATTTCTGGGCTGTGTGAACTGACTAGGTGAGGGCTGAGCCTTTCGTAACACCCCCACAACGTATCTCGGTTGACAGGGAAAAATCTTTACGCTATATAAAGATGGTGTATATATAGAAAGAAACTTTCTAGGGGTTAGAAGAGGCGAGGTGGTTGGTTACAGATACCGGGAAGCGCAGGAGCCGCCCCATCCCCGCAGCCCTCCTCCACCCGCTCCTGGGTCAGCCGGGAGA
>NW_009196241.1:3355-4425 GCF_000690835.1 Fulmarus glacialis | reverse complement strand
GCATGGTGGTGTTGTGTTGATGGTTGGACTGGATGATCTTAGAGGTCTTTTCCAACCTTAATGATTCTATGAAGATATCTGCGCCGCCCAGGGCCGGCACGACTCAAGAGAAATCACAGCCTGACACCTTGCCTGGCTCCGCACCAATCTTAGGGGTGCCGCGTCCATCCCCTGCCCCTCTCCTCCTACCCCGGCTGCAGTTTGACCTGGGAGAGCGTCCCACCGCCGGGCCCGCGGCTCCCGCGAGATGCCGCCGGGGCAGGTATCCGAGTGCTCCGCTCTGAACCACGCTAGCCCTCAAGGCAGCAAGTAATGTCGGCAGCCTTGAAAAATGATGTCAAAGACGTGAAAAACCAGCCTGCTTTGCCTCAAGTCATCAGAGCAAATGACGCATTCTCCAGCAGCCACGTAACATGAAATGAAATAACTCCGTTGTGTGCCGATCTTGCTGCGAATGGGAGAGGCGAGTTCTCCGCTTCCCCTGAGCACAATTTGAGCCCATTTGCTCCTGATTTCCCTCCAGCGTCCCTTGCTGTGACATCCACACTGTGAGCCCCACGTACCATTTGGCAAACAGGCACAACAGCTCGGTGTTCAACTCGCAGGTCCCGCAGCCCTCCCCATACTCCCGGGCCCTCAAGGCATGGGAAAATGGAGAGAGAGACCGTACCAACCCACACCAGTCTTGCCTGCGGTACACACTGGTGCTCTGGCAGTCTCCACCAGTATTCTGCTTGCCTAAAGCCACGGCAGGATTTTTTTTTTGTAGATGGAAATATATTCAAGAAATGTGTTTACTTACATCCCGTAAAAGCACAATAAACTTATCTCCAGACATTGCATTAAAGAAATACTGTGATTTTAAAAGTTACTTTGTTCTAAAACTCCTCCAGGCAGAAAAGATAATAAAAAATAGCAAGCCACTGGTGGTTAAGGAAAAAAAAGAAGCATGCGGTTATAATTTCACTCAGTGGCCTATCCCTAACCGAGCAACACACAAAATGCACATGTGGGATAATAAGTTAAAATATCTTGGAAAAAGCTATTAATTTTTAACAATGGTAAATAAG
>NW_009196241.1:377-3312 GCF_000690835.1 Fulmarus glacialis | reverse complement strand
CGTGTTACTGACTCCACTAGATGTCATATTGGCACTTAAAAGCCTGAGGTGGTTTGAAATGCTGTACAGATTGTCTCACATTTGATCTTATAAACCTGTCTCCATCCATCATCGTCAGCAACTGTCAAGATAACAGGGGACAAATTTTGATTGGAGCCTGATTGGTTTTTGCTGGTGTAAAGGCAGAGATGCATATGGTCCTGAAACCTGACATTTCTACCTCTTCTGCTGGAAAAATGCGACTTTAAGCAGAAACAGGGCTAACTTCCACCCCAAACCCAATTTGTTTGATGGAATTCAGCCTGCAGAACGGGAAGGATATTTGTATTTATGTCCACTTGAATGCAGGCTTGCATGCACCCACTCCTTGATTGTTTTAGTTACTTCTGATGATAATGCAGAGAGAAAGATCAATATGAAGTGAGTTGGCCTGGTAACCTCCAACAAACAGAGCAGAATTTACACTGAGGCTTGGCACAGGGAAACTGAGAAACATCATGAAAATTTTATGCAGGCAGAGAAGCTTTGTAATGATCTCTCTCCGTGGACCCTCAAGGTCTCTTGCATTGTGCTGGTTTTCCCTCCAGGCTCCACTTTCCAGGAGTGATTTTGCAGCTCCTGCCGGAGTTTGTCAGCAGTGCTCTGCCTGCCGACGCGTCCCCTGGGAGACCTCCCAGCAGCAACCTCACCGAGACCAAGCGCAGAGTCTCACCAGCCGCCTCCACGCTCTCCTGCGCCGAGAGGCGAACCCTGGAGCTTCTCCAGTCTAAATACACCCTCTGCCCTTCAAAGGCCTGGGCCATCCCGTGCCGCAGCGAGTGGCCACCCTAGGCATTGCGTGGCCATCACCCTTGCCGCAGCTCCTCCACCAGAGACTGCAGCCTCCGAGGCTACTTGACTTGATATTTCTGCAGAAACCATGCACTTTGCCTCAATGCAAAGAGCGAAGAACCACTGTCTTGTGAAAGAGAGCAAGAGCATATTCCAGCCTGGGGGAAAATGAAGCTTTACAGCTGCACCATGTTGGGGTGGGGGACCTGCTCAGCCCACCGTGCCCCTTAGCTTGCGCAGTGCTAGCGTGTGGCTGTGGAAGCCTCTGGGGACCTTGGCTTGGCTCCCTTCCCAGGGAGCCCCACCAGCTCCCCAGGGATCAGTCGCGTGAGTGATGGCAACAGGATTTGGCTCAAGACACCCTAGTAGTATGGAGTCGATGAAGGGTTTTATTAGCATGAGATCATGTGGCGATTGCATCGCTTACAAGTGCCAGCAAAACACTCACACCACACTATTAACCAGCCCATATACGCCACATCACTCTTCTGTAAAATACTTCATAAAGGGTTTTAAATTTTTCTGCCGTCTTTTTTCCTTGCACCTCTTGGCTATAAAACCAGGCCAGGTTTCACCGCTGAGAGCTCAGTGAACAGGGCTTGCTGGGAGGGGGAAGCCACCCTCACTTTTTCACTTATTGCATGGTCTTAAAAAAATCCTTAGCTGCAAAAGCATGAAATGGTGTAAAATTAGGCAGTGTGATCTCCTGTGTAAAGATATGCAATCCAAAGTGATCCTGTAATTCCTCAGGAGCCCGATGGTAAAAGTCTAGATTCACTGTTTATGGCTGGTGTTTTGGTAAGCCTTCGGCTTCACCGGTTTCAGAGAGCGAGGCACAGGGTGCTCCCGGCAAATTTGGATTTTAAGTCTATTTTTTACCAAAGACTCCAAAGGACCAATTGGAACATGTGTGCATGTAGAAACAGGAGGACTCATCTCCAGCAGTTTTTTTTTAAAGAGACCAAAAAACCACCCCAAAAACCAGCCCGGTGCTGAAGTGCACACAATCCAGCTGACCTCTTCCCAGCGTTCATCAGACAAGCACTTAATTTTTGGAGAATCTAGGAATGAAAAACCCCAAACCCAACCTAAGGTCAGTCAAAGCAAATCTGGCTCGTTCCTGACGAAGAAACAATGAAGGAATTAACATTAGAACAAAATGTGTTCACTTAGCATTAACCTCAGCCAGGATGTTTTCCTGTTGACATGGGAAAAGATTAACACCTGGTCACTCCAAAATCTCTCAAAACAGGGGAACTTTACAGGGCTGGCAGCGAGGATAACACAGCTGTGCATTAGGCAGCCCCGGTTACTCCCGGGTAAACCCCACACCCCCCTCTGCAGTGGTGAAACCTGCCCTGACCCCCCACCTTCTCTGCCTGCGGGCTTTTGGCGTGGCAGGGGAGACACGGTCCTCCCCCGAAAGCTTTTGAAGGCACAGGTCGGGGACTAGAGTCAACCGGGCTCAGCCCTTGACTGAGGTCTCTGGTCAGGAGGACAGACACACGGACACCTACCGCATCCTGCGGCACACGTGCAGCACGACCGGGGCCGCACAGAGCATCAGCTGCAGGTGTGAGTGATGCAGATGTGCTACATCAAGCTTTCCCCCTTCGGACCTTCACACCCTCCCTGGTCCGTCTTGCCTGAAGTTGAGACATCTTTTCCACAGAACCAATTTCAAAACACTTCCTTTTTCTAACCTTGGACTCCTAGGGTGTTGCTTTAACTATCCTTTTTTTTTTTTTTTGTCCCTTCAGGAACTGACACGGTTGAGAGAGCAGAGAAATTAAAACCGTGCAGGACTGCCTCCTGCATTGATAGACTCAGATTCTTATTCACCCAGAGACTTAAAAAAAAAGAAAAAAAAAAATTAAAAAATCATTGGGATCTCTCTTTGCTCAGAAATCTGTATTCCATTAACTCTGGCGTAAGGCACAATGCAAACCAAAAGAAAGAGAAACTCGTACCAGTGGGTAGCTTGAAAACAGAGGCAGAGTAAATTAGCATACTCAGTGTGCAAAGTGAGCAGAGGACTTCGACTCATCTAAAATGATCCTGATGGGAGGAACAGTCAATCCCTCCTCGGGGCTGCCATAAAAGC
>NW_009196241.1:0-275 GCF_000690835.1 Fulmarus glacialis | reverse complement strand
AAACGCCAGCGAGCATCACTTTCTTCAATTGATTAGCTGCTCTACTTGAAACTGTAAAACGCGTGCACCACACTTGGAAAAATAAGAGTTGAGAGCACCTGACAGCAAACCACCACGCACGGACATCTGAAGGAAAGCTGGTAAACAAGAAGTGACAATAATCCCCTTACACAGTGACAAAAAGTTTGTTTCTGTCCCTCAGAAGGAAGACCTACATGGAACGGGGAGCCGGCTCCATCAGACCTGGCGAGACGCCGGCTCCCAGCGGCTCCGTC
>NW_009196240.1:13219-30308 GCF_000690835.1 Fulmarus glacialis | reverse complement strand
ACTGGCTGTGGGGAAGCCGAACCCCGCCAAGCTGGCCAACTTCCTGGAGGTGGACATCTTCGTCCTGGTGGCCTGCGCTCAGAACTCCCTGCTGGACTCCAGTGACTTCTACCGGCCTGTTGTGACCCCCTATGAGCTGGAGCTGGCCTGTAACCCAGCCCGCGAATGGACAGGGAACTACCTCACTGACTTCCGAGACCTGCTGCCAGGTAACAGCTGGAAACCAGCTGCCCAACACCTTCGTGGGGCATGTCCTGCCCTTCTCCCCTGCCTGGAGGCTGCAGTTGCCCCAGCTCTGTGCCGGCCAGAGGATAGATGTGAGCACCAGGCTAATGTTACCATTTTTTGTGCTTGGGCGCAGGTTGAGCGCCCACCGGCTGTCCCTGCAGCGGAGGCCATTCCTGACATCTCGCTGATCACAGGGGAAATGCGTGCCACCCACCTCTGTGACCCCCCGGCCCCTCAGCTGCCCCCCAGCACCACCCTGGCCTGCAGGGACCAGTCGCGGGCCCTCGCGGAGATCAGCCCTGCTGGTTTGTGATGGGTTTTTGTGGTGGGGCTGAGCCCCGGTGCAGGGGAAGTGCTGTCTCCCTGCTCTCAGTAACAATTCCCTTTCTCTCTCCTCCCAGCCTCCTTCCTGGAGTCCCGCAGCTGGCGGGGCCTGGAGCAGCAGCTGGGGCAGACGCCCGTCTCCAAGGCTGTGCAGGGCCGACGAGGGATTGCCATTGCCTATGCGGACGGGCGCAAGCAACCCTGATTCGGCAGTAGCGTCGGCACCCAGCCAGGAGCAGGGGGCGTGCAGGGGCGCGGGCGTCACTTGTCAGCGGGTGTCGGACCTGTGAGGGTGTCACGAGGGTCCGGACCTGCCACCAGCTGGCCCCGTGGTGGATGCAGCCTTGGGTCAGTAGTACTGCAGTGGGAGAGCAGGAGTTGTGTGGGTGTTCGGGAATACCCGCGGCACCCCGGGGTGGGTGGCCAGGGCACCAGCAGGGCCAGGAGAGGCGCTTGGCCCAGACCCAGACTCCGAGGGCTCCCCAGTCCAGGGCAGCTTTGGCCCTACACGGGAAAGGTCACGGCTTCGCACGAACTGACAGCACCAGGACTCGAGGCTTATGTGGGCTACTGCTGCTAACTAAAGCCGAACAGAAAAGGACTTGTGAGTGAATTATCTTCTAGAATAAAACATGGGCTGAGGAGTGCAGGCAGGGGTGATACCAGACACCCCAGAGTGAAAATACAGATCACGTTTCTCACTCTGGTGTCAGCTAAAACCAGCCTGAGACAACAGCAAACCGGAACTGGGACCCCCAGAAATGAAACCACATTCACAGGCTGGACAGGCTGGGCTGGGGAACTAAGGCAAAGGGGAGAGGGCTCCGAGTGTGAGCAAGCCCCTCACCTGCTCCGATGAACAGGAGTGGGGCGCGCACATCCCGTGCTGCAGGGAGGACCCCGCGTTCGGCAGGGATGGAGTCTGGCCCCTCTCATGTTGGGCAGGACTGTTTCTGCTCCATGAGCTGCTCAATGCCGGGCAGGAGAGCATGGTGAGCAGGGGGGACATTGGTTTTTGCCATCCCTCCCACAGCCAGTGGGGACAGGAGGCTTTGAGGCATCCCAACCTTGATTTAACCCCCTCTGCTGGGCTCTTCCCCAGAGGCAAGGGGCAGGCAAAGTCCGGGCACCACAATAACGACAGCCACAACATAGAAATATTCTTAATATAATTAGGTGCAGGGCCTCCCCCCTCCCAACCACACACGTACAAACGAGCAGGGGGCGAGCCCCCCCGCCCAGCCAGCCACTGCCGCAGGCACAGGGGCAGCATCCCCGCCGCAGCGCACGGGCACCCACGGGAAGGGGAAGTGCCAGGGAAGGGCAGGTAGCCTGGGCATGGGACAGCCTGTGCTGGGGCAGTCCTGCCCAGGCCTCCCCCTCCCCACTGCCGCCTCCTGCAGCCGGCACTCCCGTCCCCTGCGAGGGGGGAGCATGCTGGGGGGAACAAAGATGCTGACACGAGATGCGGCCACCAAATCTAGCTGAGGAGCGTCCCGAGTGGGTTAATTCTAGGTGGAGGGTTATTCTACGAGCCGTACTGCAGCAGGGCAGGGAGGATGGGGGGGCTTCCTTGCAGGGAAGAGCTCGTCCAGGCAAATTGTCCGCGGTCCTGGCCAGGTGCTCAGTAGTCTGCTGTGTACTCCGTGCCATGCAGCCCTCGGCACAGCAGGGTGAACTCCTTCACCATCTCCTTCACTCGCCGCTTGTTCACACGCTCTCTGCTAAGACAGAGGGAGGGGACACACATGAAGCAGGAGGGACAGACCAGGTCATGCAGAAGGGTCACTCCCACTGCAGGTGGGGCAGAGCCACCACAGGGAGGGTTGCAGGGGTGCACGAACCTGAGGATCTGCTGGCTGAAGGTCTCCTTCTGCTCGGGACTGACACGGGCCGAGGGGAAGCTGTCCTGCTGCATGGCCTCCTTGATCCAGATGCTCAGGTAGCTGAAGCAGTGCTTGTTCAAGGCAAAGAGGATTTCTGCGAAGTGATCCATGAGGCTGCGGGAGGCCTGGCCACCGACACCCTGCCACAGAGCAGACAGACCCTGCTGAGCCCCCAGCATCACCCTGCCTGCACCCACCCACGCTGCCGGGCTCTCTGCCCCCAGCTCCTCAGGAATAGAGCCCAAAGCTGCCCGGGGACCCTGCAGTCTTGGCGTCTCTCACCTCCAGCACTGCCTGCAGCAGCACTTTGCCGTTCTCATGCACGACCTGTCCCACCGGAGCGATCTCTCCGCAGCGGGGCAGCAGCTCCGTCTGTAACACAGAGCCCAGCTTGCTCAGTGCCAGAGCAAGCTCCATGTTGCAGTGCCCTTGCCCGTCCCACAGCCCCACTCCTGCCCTCCCGTCCCTCAGGGGGCTGCAGGCCATCCCCTTGGGGCTGCACCATGCCACGATACTCACAAAAAAGCCACAGGATGCTTTCACCGTTGGGGCCTCAGGGAACTTGAGCGAAAGGACACCTGCGGGCAGAAAGCACTCAGGTTAGCAGGCAGAAACCCCGCACACCATCCCAAACCAGCCCTGTGGTCCCCAGCGCCTGGCTGGTCTGTGCCCAGCTCCGCAGGGGGAGCAGGCTGGCTTCGCCACAGGGCAGGGGCATGCATGCCCATGCCCATGGTACTCACCACACTGAAACACTGCTTTGACATCCAGGTTGCTACACAGGAAGAGGTCTGGCTTCCTTTTCAGAGCCTGCAAGGCACACAGACAGGCAGCATAAACCCAGTGCTGCAGAGGCAGCCAGGAAGCCTCCGAGGAACCCAGTGCCCCAGACAGCTTCTGCCTGGATGCACACTTACCTGGGCACACCCACAGTAAACGGCAGATTCACACAGTACAGCAGGAAACCATCACTTTCCACCCCCCCAAGGAAATGTCAATCAAACAGCCAGGCAGTTTACTACACTCAGGGACTGCCAACTCCAGGACCTGAGGATAGATGCCACGGCGGCGTACACACACAAACACTTTGGACGCAGAGACAGGACAGATGGCTCCTGTCCCACCAGAGCAGGCCAGGCAGCAGTGCTCCCAGGGCGAGGGCAGCAGAGACCAGCCACCTCTGTGCTTTGCTCCTCTCCTCTTGAAGATGCTGGTGTCCCTGGGGTCACAGCAACTGGATCAAGCAGTAACCCCAGAATGGACCAGCAGCTAGCTCTGCTTGGGCTCCAGGGCACAGATGACAATGAGATGCTACCATTGCTTGGCAGTTCCTGAGCAGCAAGTCTGAGATCAGAAAAGTTTTGCTTTTTCATTGTCACTTGGCAATCCCACCAGCCACTGTGGGGGTCAGGCACTGCTGCTGGGGACACCCTGAGCTGTGGTACCCCGTGCAATGGCTTGATCGCCCCTGTGCTGGCACTGGGAAATTACTTGGGGGAAACGTTTCAGTCTGCACTTGCCATTCCACAGGAAGAGTTCTGGTGACATCCGTGCCCTGACCACCATGCCACCGTGCTCACTGCTGCAGGCCAGCACTGGGGATGGCAGCCATGTCTCCTGCCCTGCTGTCACTCCAACACTGGAGACAGCAGCCACAGCGCTGGAGTGGCCCTGCTCTGTGCCTGGAGCTCAGACAACAGGACACCAGGGCAGGCAGCCCTCGGGCTGAGCTGTGTACAGGGACACTGCCTCCCTCCGAGCCTGCTCCCAGGGATGAAAGCAGGAACAGCTTTCAGCCAGCAGTGCCCAGGACGCCTGGCCATCTGCCCATAGCCATAGTCTCTACTTGGAGCAAAACAGACTTATTTCCCACCCCTTCTTCTCCAGAGAAAGCCTACAGCCATCTGCCTGGTGCAGAGAACATATGCTGCAGACTAAGTTGAGTAGCAGGTTTCAGGGTTACCCCATCTCCTTTCTGACTTTGTATCACACGCTGCAAGAGAGGACTCGGATTTGGTCACTGTACCAGGCGGAGGGGGGCACAATCGCAGGGACCTGCTTCCCTGCTAGATACAAGCGGAGACCTTCATGGGAGCCATCAGGGGCCATGTTATACCTGTGTGTGTACATACAGACTGTGTGCACCATCCCTTCTGACACGCTGGCACCAACATCAGAAGGCTAGCTAGCGGATGGGCAACGGTTTAGAAACACATCCACTCATCATGGCTGCTGCTGTCTAGTTGGCTCCATACCAGCCAATGCTTGCAAGACACATTGCAGTTTTCACTGTGGAGGACTACCCCCACTGCCCCCAGCCCTGGTCTGGCCTCCAGAGTGGTGACCACAAGCCTCTCCCCCAGCAGCATGCTACTCGAGGACAGCTGGCTCCCGTGATTCCACCCAAACTGCAGGTTCCTCTACCCTGCCCATCCAAGGGGCTGGTTTTAACCCATGTCCTGCACGCTGCAAGACTGTTCAGCTGGCACACGGGTCTTCCAAAGTGCTCAGGTTGCCACCTACCTGCATGATGCTTCTCCCAGCCAAACCAGACCCACGGCAGCCCCCAGGGTCTCCTGCAGGCTCGCTGCAGTACCTGCTCCTCACTCTGTCAGTGCCATGGGAGAAAAGTGTCCCCTGGTATCGGGAGACCTCCATCCTGTAGGACATCTCCACCAGGGGAGCACAGAGTGCAAGCTCAACCTGGGCACACGCCTAATGTAGACAGAGATGCTTTTTACCCCATCAGATGGGGCCCTGTGGAGCTTCTCCCGTTAGTAAGCGGCACCAGGTAGGTCCAGCTGCTCTTTCCCAGCACCAGGAACCCTGCTCCAGCTCTGGGACCTCTTAACTGCCAGCCTGTCCTCCCTGTCTCCCGCCAGAGCATCTCTGCTCACATGTTCTGGGATGGGGACAGGTCTTTAAATGCTTTCAAATGTCCTCCCACATCCTCTGCTGCAGCAGCCACTGCAGAGGTAGGCACTGGCTCTCTGGTGAGGGCTGTCTGCAGGGTGGCACAGAAAGGACGTCGGGTTCTTCTCCATAGCAGCTGGGAGAACCCCGGACAAGTCTTCAGAGCTGGCTCCTCTTCTGTGCCTGGCTCTTCAGAGACATGCAGGCAAGCATGGAAGGGACACTGAACCCCACTCCTCCAGCAGACAGGGGACAGTGGGGGGCTGCATGGCCAGTTTCTGCAGCTCTCCAGAGCACACAGATCAAGCCCTTGTGTCCAGCTCCACCACCTCTTCCCAGACCACATGCCTGGCAGAGCAGAGCCTCCAGCTTTGGAAAGGGCGCATGAGCTTGGCCAGGCAACAGGGCCAGGGAGGAGCAGTCAGCCCCTGCCTGCCAGGGAGAGGGGATGCCAAGCCCGCGTCCTCCATGGGGCTCTATGACTCCAGCTGCAGCAGGCGTGGTGGAGAGCTCAAGGACTGCTGCGTGCAGCCTGGACCAGCTCAAGAAGGGAAGGAGGTGGGAGACAGCGGTGGCTGAGCCATCACAGAAGGTCAGTCCAGCATCTTCTGCCTGGCAAGGCCCTTGCTTGCCCAGTCTGCCCCTGGTCTCCTGGTCAAGGGAGGTGACTGCAGCGCTCCCACGGTCCGTGCTGGCTTGGAGCCCTGCCAGGGTGGGTGGATGTGCCTGCAGCTGTTGGTGGGGAGGCAGGCTGGAGAGCCCCAAAATCCTACTTGCAACTGGGAGCGCACACACTAGTGATACCTGCTGGCCAGGGACTGGGCAAGAGCTCTGAAACACCAAAACCTCCTGCCTGGGTTTGCATACCAGGACCCGGGTGCAAGCCCCAGCTGCCGCGGCTGTGCGATCCTGGGCATCCTGGGCACAGGTGCTCCGGCTGCGCGGGTGGCATTGAGCCCCGCAGCCCTCCAGGCGGGATGCTCACCTCGGGCACAGCAGCAGCGACGCTCTGCACCATTCCCAGCACACAGTGGAGGCGGGAGGGGAGCGGCTGAGGACAGATCTCACTGCAAAGGGTGCCGGCACCACTCCACGCAGCCTTACAGCAGACGGGTTATTTTATACTTAGCTTTGAGTAGTAACAATAACTCCAGGGTCTCTGGCATCTGTAAGACATTTGGTTTAAGCCAGCATGCTCTTGTGATCAGCCAGCCGTCGTCAAGAGTGGATTGCCAATTAACAGAGTGGCAAAACAATCAGCTGCACCAACTGGGCAGTCCCACGGGCTGCAACCAAGCCCAAATAAATATACTGTAAAGTCAACTGAAATCCTGTCACAAGAGAGATGGCTCCCTGTAGAGGAGAGTACTTGCTGGCAGAGGGAGAGGACAAAAACACTGCCTGCAAGGAGAAACCAGACAAATTTGAAACAGGGAAGATAATATTTCCACCAAGGTGATCAACCACAGGAACAGACGGTCAGGGAAGTGGGAAAGTCTCCACCTTGACACACTCTTGGGTCCAAACTCGCTGCTGGAAGATGCATTACTTGGCCAAGGGCTCTGCAGGCAAAGCAGGCTGGGATGAAAACACAGCCCCTGACACATGAAAATTGGATCTGAAGAGATCTGCAGTTCTCTCCAACTTTAATCCATGGATCTACAAATGCTCAACAGCATCACCACAGAGCATGGTCCTCTGGAAAAGGACAGGCTGGACCCACCCCTGCCATCAGACAGCTCTTGAAGTCCTGAGAGCAAGGAGCCAAGCAGGGATGGCAAAGCCATTTCTTGATGGGTTTCAAAGTACCCTGACAGATCATCAGTCTGGGAAGAGGGGCAGACCAAGGAAGAGGAGGAAACCTTGAAACAAGTCCTACGCGTGAGGAGAGAGGACAGGAATGGGATCCTTTGGTCTCTGTGGGGTTGCTGGAATAAAAAGCCCAGGAAAAGAGGTCTTAAGTGGCTGTGGGTGGTGGTGGGCTGGCAGCACATCAGGCACCTCGCAGTGATCCATGATGGAGGTAGGAGCCTCTGAGCTGCTCCTGTAACAGGACCTTCAAAGGACATGGGCTGTCCAGAGACTGGCATGCCAGGGACCAGGCTGGCTGCCACCACGCTGCCCCAGCATTGCCTGCAGATCCTGCCCATGAAGGCAGCGTGTAACAGCTTCCCAGCAGCCGGGATGGGTGGTGTTTGCTCTGACAGCACACCCCACGGAAGTGCAGCACGGTTGCACTTTTCTCTCCAAGAAAGCACAAATGTGCTGTGTCCAGACAGAGAGAAGGACCCCAAGCCAGAGAGAAACTCAGCAGTTTGCAAAGAAACAACAAATAGCCTTGGAAGAGTCTCTCATGGTCACCTAATCCCCCACCTCCCCGGGCAGGATCACCTCTACGTGCCCTCCAGGAGCAACAGGCTTGTTGAGTCCTTTCAAGCCCTCCAAGCAACAGCAGCTCCCTGAGTGACCTTCCAGTGCTTCCCCGTGCTGTTAGAAAGATCTCCTACTGCCTAACCTGGATTCTCTTCCATGACTTCCTCCCGCGACTGTTTGTCCCAATCAAGGAGAACAGGAAAGGGGTTTTTACCTACAACTGGGACATTACCTTTTACGCACCCCAAGACTCATGCAGCTCCTCAGGCTCCCATCAGCCTTTCCTCCTCACCATGTGTACAAGGTGGTCATCTTCCCAGATGCTTTTCTCTGTGGTCTCTGGTCTATATCTACAGAAACGTTGTGCTCCAAACTGGGCACAGTGCTCGAATGGAGGTCCTGCCAGGGGAGGAACTCCATGAACTTCACGCACAGACCCCATTCACCAATTCTTCCATCACGTTCAAAACCCTTGTTAAAAGGTCACAGCTTCTGAAACCGGCATCGGCAAAAGCTGTGAACGCTTTCCAACAACCTCGATTACATTACGTCTTTCAAGAGGAAAAGCAGGGAAGAAAACACTGCAGTACAGCTTGCGAGATGCGATGGGTCTCAGGGGCATCTGGGCATCAAGGTGAGACCCGTGAGTAGCAGACCTTGCCCGGGCAGGTGAGGTGCAGTCCCCTCGCCCGCTCCATCCCGCAAGACCCACACGAGGGCCAAGCTGCCATCGGAGGAGGCTGACGGCTTAGCACCTGGGCATGCCAGGCACCCTTCCTGGGCTGCTGGCAAGGGCAGGACGGCCACAGCTCTGGCAGCTGCTTGGACGGGTGTCCCTGCACAGCCACCAGGCCAGCACGTGTGGTCAGAGGTCTCATCATTACAGAAATGAAGCAGAAAGCAATTTTGCCAGCCCCTCCTTGCCACCGACCCACCCTCTGAGTAGGTGCCGGGGGATGGATCTCCAACAGGGGCACTGAGTGTATTGAGGACATCAGGGCTTCTCCCTCAAAGGCCACGGTGGGCTGAGGAGCGTGCCGGGCTCGCGCTGCTCCCAACAGGTGTATATACACACAGAGCACAGCGCTGGCTCCGCCTGCCCGTTTCACGAGTGCCAGCCCCGCGAGCCAGCCTGCGGCCCCCGCCACACCGACGCAAACTGTCCCTGCGTGCCACCAAGCCGGAGGCACGGGAGCACTCCCAGGCTGCAGACACAGGAGCTGCCACCACCCCGAGAGGCTGGCGGGGGTGAGGCAGCGTGGCACCCTGGCAGGTCCAGACGCCATCACAAGCACGCTGCTCAGAGCCAAACCCTGGCAGCTGCCTGCTACCGCGGGCAGGGGCTTCCTCCCACCGGCCCCGGAGCAAGGCAGCCAGCTCAGCCCGTCCCCGCTCTGGAGGACCCGTCTCAGGGCAGGTAAATGGGTCGGAAAACATCCACTCAATGCTCTAATTTGTCACCCGAGGGTGACCGCGGCAGCAGCCCCAAGCGCCCTGCATTGGCAAGGCGAGGGGCTGGCAGCTGGAGGCTGCCCTGCAGAGGAGGGCACTGCCCTGGGGATGGTGCAAACCCAGAACTAAAGGAGAATGTTTTGTTTTCAACTTCCACGGAAACAGATGGAGAAACTCGATATTCAACTAAAAGGAAAAAAACGTTGTCAACAGAAAGCTAAAAATAGGTTTAAATTGAATTAAAAAGAGAAAGAGAGAGAACAGAAAGTGAATGAATAAGAAACTAAAACACACCTGTGCCAGGAGTTGCATAAATGAATCAACAATATCAGGATGATCCCTGGGCCCTAAAATATAATAAAGATGTAACTTAAGAGAAAAATCATACAAACAGCAACTCAACATCATATAGTTATGTGATACAGAAAGAATTTACAAGTGAAAACAGGAGTGTAAGGGAGGAGGGGTGTGTGGGGAAGGGGATGGGCAACATGAGCAGCTTGAAGCAAGTTAAAGAAACAAAACATACAAAAAATCATGAAACTTGGAGAACCCAAGAACAGAAAGAAACTGCAAAGGAAAGGGTCTGAAGCCCCAGGGTCTCCAGCTAGCACCTGGGCGCTGCAGAGCCAAGGAGGAGATCTTCATGTCCTTGGGGAGGAAGAGGAGGAGGAGGAGCAGGGGCTAGCTGGGCACCATCTCCACAAGGAGAATTAGAGCTTTTGCACTGTGGGGACTGAGCGGGTGTCTTCAGAGCACCGTTTGGTCCTGGAAGATAACTGCAAGTGAACGACAACACCTCAGCAAACGCTTGACTGGCCCAGCCGGGCTCAGGCGTGCACATGCTTGTCACCAGCACCAGCTGCTCAGGAGCCCCTGGCACAGTCGCCCTCCCGCCCCATTCCCAGATGCTCTCCGTGACGCTGAGTCCAGGACCCTTCTGCAGGTCTCCTCCAGCATCCTCCTGGGAGAGAGCAGCTCAGTGCCGAGAGATCTCCATGCCAGCACCACTCACCCTACCTTGGCATCTGACTCTGTGCACAGACACGTCTCGGCCCCTGCGGGGTCAGGCGTACCCCCCTCTCCTGCTGCCCGTGGGCTCAGCAGAAGGGTCTTGCCCTGCTCAGGGCCGGCCGCCCACCGGAGGTGACCCAACGGGGTGGGTGGGAGCACAGTCCTGGCACACAGTGAGCTGGACGGCCGCTTGCCTGAGCAAAGCTCGCGTCCAAGCATTGGCACAGCTCGGGCTCTGTCCCCTCCCCTTTCCTCCTGCAGACATGCCTGCTGCTGCCCGGAGGCATCGCCGCCTCCCGAGGTGCCGAGCCAAGAGGGTTTCAGCGTACACGCATCCACACACCACTGGCAGAAGCAGGGACTTGATCTCCGGGTAAGCCCAGCTCGCTTGCCACTGACCCCAGTGACACCTCAGCGCAGCAGGATTTGCTTGGACCATGGCGTGATGATGAAGCAGGGGTCCCCATGCCTCCCCCACTTCTCTAGAGAGCTCTGAGCCTTGTACTGGGGGGAGGCATCACCCTGCCCAGCACCCAGCTGTGAGCAAAGGACAAGACCCCTTGGGGACTGTAAACAGAGCTGCTGAAGGACCAGAGCCAGCAGCTCCAAGGTACATTTGCCCCCATCATGGGGCAAGTCACCAAGCGGCTGAGGGGAGCCATGGGGGGGTCTGTCCTAACTCCGTTCGCTTTTTGTAGTGCAGGCAGTGAGCCAAAGAGGGGCCCCTGCCCTGCGGGAGGATGCCAGCATCCTCAGCATCACAGCAGTGACTCGGTGGCCAGCAGTTCCTCTGAAAAGGTCCTTTCCCAGATATTCACACACACATGCTCCTGCTCGTGCGAGGGCTTGATTCCTGGCCATTATGAGCACCGCTGGCCCTGGGAAGAGCCCCAGGATCTGCTAGGGAGCGCAGCCTCCCTGCCAAGTGGTACTGGAGCTCCGGCTCGACCCTTACAGCACGCAACGCCCAGCCCTGCTGCAGAAGCAGGGCTGTCACGGCAGTCCAAAGTCTCGCCTGGGAGTTTCCTGCTTCTGCTGCCCTGCAGGGAAGGTACCCACCTTCCAGGGATTGGGATGAATCCAAGAAACAGAGATGGCCCCATTAGCTTAGCTAGGAGTGAAAACAGCCATTCCTGGTAAGACGCCTCCAGACTCCATGCATGCAACAGCCTGACAACAGCCCCAGCGCGAAGAAGGGTTAATCCCACGTACCTTGCTGGAAGAGGGTCAGCGTGACTGAGGTAACGAGCAAGAAGAGGGCCTTGATGGGAGGGAAGTGGGCAGGCTCATGGGCAAAGATGTGAACCAGCTGCAAGAGAGAGAGGAGGACTGAAGCTGCTGCTGGCCCTGTGTGCCCCCAGCCTCCCTGGGGAGTGGCAGCCCCAGCCCCGAGCGTGGCTCCGTACCTGCCGGGTGAGGTCGATGGCAGAGGCCTGGGGGATGGTGCTGTACATCTGCCCCAGCATCTCGCACAGCTGAGGCACCATGGGGGCAAAATCATCCAGGAGGGTCTTCACGGACTTCTCAAAGATGGCACAGACGGACTGCGGGAGAAGAGGGACCACATGAGCAATGGGCATCTGGAGACCTCTCCTAGGGGGTAGGGCTTGATGGATGGGTCCCAAGGGAGGGAAGAGCTGGCAATGGGGATGGGGACCAGCCAGGCAGAGGGCTCAGACCTGCACTGGTACTGGTGCCCTGCCCTGCAGCACAGGATGCTCCCAGAGACCGGGAAACGCCCTTCCAACTGCAGCAAGAAGGCTCCCTGAGGGCCAGGGGGAAGAGTGGCTGGTGGGACACTGCACCTGGGCATTACTGAACTGAGCGAACTGGAGAAACACCAAGTGACAGAGGTCCAGGTCAGAGCAGAGCTATCCCCTTAGGGAATACAGGTTTGGCAAACCTCCATCTCCCGTCTCCCTGTTCATGGCAGGGCCTCTGAAACTGGAGAGGAGCAGAGCTGATGGGGGCACAAGACAAGAATGGCTGGATGCTGCTGGTGACAGCAAATAGCACTGGTCCAGACAACCCAGCAAGACACCCCTCTAACAGGGCATAACCCAGAGTCTGTCCCTTGCTGTCCCCAGTTCAGGGGACAGAGGTCAGCAAGGACAGGCAGAGCTGCAGGCAGCGCACAGGAGGAGCCCGGTTACCTCTACCACCTGGGCATCATTCAGCCACTTGCTGAGAACCTTCTGTATGAGCTGGAAGACTTGCTGCAGAACGACCACCACCTGGAAGGAACGAGAGGGACTGAAGAGAATTGGCCGCCATGGCACTGTGGAGGGGAGATTCAAGACTAAGCACTGCCTGGGCTCAAACCTTCAGGCACCACTGCCTCCTCCACCCTGCGAAGCTGAGCTTTCTTCCCTGCTGAAGCAGCCTGGCACAGCTCACAGGCAGCACCTGGGCTGTCCTCCAGCACCCAACCCCCCTCTCCTGGCACCAGCAGTGAATAGCGAGGCTTTGGCCAGGCTGTGGCAAAGAGCATCGAGCTACTGCTGTACTCACTGGGTTGGGTCCTTGCTGCACTGGCAGCTTCTTGACCTCGGTGCTTTCGTGGTCATCATCGTGGTGGCTGATGTCTAGGGTGGTGAACAAGTTGGAGAGCAGGCCCAGGATGTGGATGATAGCCAGCTTGTTGGAGGGATTGGGCTGCCAGGGAAAATAAAGCCAAGTGTGACATAGACCACACTGCTCAATCACAGTCGTGCCTTTGGGATGCTGAAGCATCAAGACTGTAGAGGCAAAGTGCCAGAGAGGTGTTCCCTGCACTCTCCTAAGCCCATGTTCAAGAGTGCTGCTCCAAGACAGCAGCCCCAGGGCTACAGCCAGTGGGAGAAGCCACTTCTGGAGGGAGGTAGCACGAGGGCACTCACCGTTTCGTCAGCCAGCTTTTCCAGCTGCTGGATGTAAGGGGTGATCAGGGAGTGCAGGTTCTTCAGGATCTCCTCCACTTGCAGCGCAGAGAGCAGGAAACCAAGAGCCTGCATAAGCCACATGCACTGGCTTGTCTGGGACAGAGAGGAGACACAATGGGGTAGGTCACTGCACAGCCTGCAGCCCTACCACACACATGCTAGCTAAGACAGCTGCCAGGGGCCCAGCCAGCAAAGCCAGGACCCAGCATGCTGCAGGTCCTGAGCTGGATCACTGTAGGTGCATCTCACTGCAGGAGAGGGGAGCAGCTCCCTACCAGCATGGCAGAACCCAGGGAACAGGCGCTCTGCCACCAGCACACCTGGCCTCTTCCCAGCAACCCGCCAAGGAAAGACCAGTTGGTGCCCAGAGGTCTCCATGCTGGCACCACTCACCCTACCTCAGCACACCATCCTTTGCACAGACCTGTCTCAGCCCCTGTGGGGTCAAGCGTCCCACCCTGTCCTGGTCATAGGCACGGCCTGGGCTCTGTCCCCACACTCATCTCCCTCCTTTTTCCTCTTGAAGACATGTCTGCCGTCTCGGCATCCTTGGGCTTGGAGGGACTGGGAACTGCCAGAGTTAAGTCTCCCTGTGGGCTTCCCTCTCTATGGGGACTTATCCCCCAGCACGACCCCAGCCCACGTGCAGTGGGAGCCCGGCAACGCAGCGAGAGGCAGCCAGCAGGTACTCCTGCCCCGCACACGATGGCTGCAGCACCGAGCTCTCCTCCGGGGACAGCCCAGCTCGTGATGGCACCCCTCGTGTCTTCAGCTGAGTGTGACTAATGAGGGCAAGCAGGATCAGCCAGAGGTGTGAACCAGCCCCTCTTACCTTGTGAATCTGCTTCATCAACACCTCCTGCCGAAGGGAAGGGGAGAGAGAAAGAGGAAGGTGAGTGCTGCAGAAAGCCCCTTCCCTTCCAGGAGGCAGGACTGATGCAGGAGTTCAAGACAACTGACACCAGTGTGGGCATAGACAAGCGGCACGTGGCTCTGCGCAGCCTCCCCACAACCCACCGCAGTCAGGGAGCAAAATCCTTGTCCCCTGGCAAGCTCTAGCCCCAGCCAGCCCCCTCAGCCACCCAGCGAGGGGAGCCCCTGCCTCGGACAGGCTCTGCAGCAGGATGGCTTGAGGAGCCAACCTCAGCCAGGGCTTCCTCACCCCAGCGATGGTGTCCCCCAGGCTCTAAGAGCAGAGGCTCATGCCCTCCACCGGCCCCTCTCTGCTCCCATGCACACCCCAGCCCTCCTCCTAGTGCCTCGGGACTCCGAGTCCCATCTGTCCCAAATCTTGAGAGCCAAGAAAGACCACGGGATAACCTGCCTCAGCACTGCAGGGACTAGCTCAGTCTCCACGGGGAGGCTTGAACACCAGGATGCCCCCCAAGATGCTCAGCAGTGGCACCAGCTGCCTGGCAGGTGCAGAGCTGGCAGGATGCCGCTCCCAACAAGGCAAACAAACCCCGGGGGAAGGATGGATGCCCAAGTGGATGCAACCCCAGTGGACCCCCTTGGCAGTCGTGTCTGCCACTGCTTGCCTTTTCTGCACTCACAGGAGGATACAGGGCCTGTCACCTGGGTCTACTGGCCTAGGAACAGGATGCACAAGTCCCCCACACCAAGCAAGATGTCCTGAGCTGCTGCTTTGCGTCCCCCTGCCCTGATCCATACGGAGGAAAGGGTTTGCACAGAGCACATCCCGGCTCGCCACCACACGTCCATCTGCATCCAGCTCCTACCTGCGACACAGCAACAATGTTGGCGGCATAGGGCGGCAGGTCGTACTTGCACTCCCGGCAGATCTTCTTCAGGGTGGAGACACTAGAGATGGAGAGCTCAGGGTTGCCCAAGGCTTGGAGCACCAGCGGCAGCACGTTGTTAATCATGACGGGGTGATCAGCCAGCCACTCCGACAGGGCCCCTGCGCACACAGACGGGATCAGACCACAGGACTGCGCCGCGGGCTCTTGCTCCCCGTGTTCCGGGATGCTCTGCTTTGCTTTTCGCTGCTGTTATTGCTGGGCAGGAGCGGTCTCAGAGGGGCTCCCCCTCCCCAGCCCAGCCTGCGCGTGAGCAAAGGCCTCACCGATAGTGAACATGACGGTGTCAGCGAGCTGCACGTTGCTGATGCTGATCCGGGGAATGAGGCCGATCAGCCCCGGCACCACATCGGAGTAGTTCACATCGATGGTCTCAGCGATGGACTGGAAGCCGTAGAGCAAGGCCTCCGTGTGCTGCCAGAGTGGGAGACTCACCGTCAGAGCCACACGCTGACCCTCGATGCCCACCCTAGCCCTAGGCACTACCTCAGACCCCCAGCAGCAACCGAGGACAGCGCTAAGGACAGGGAAGCAGAAGACGACCTGTTCCTCCTCCCAGCAGGCCCCAGAGAGCCCACAAGTGTGCTGGCAAGGTGGTCATGCTTCTCGCCTCTATCACGTCCCTTTGCTCTCAACACCCTGTGGCAAGGATAGGTCCCCGAGGGGCTGGTGCCATCAGCCTGGTGCCTGGGTCCCCTCACTCACCTGCCACGTGGACGGCTGCTCTGTGTTGGTCAGGAGACGTCCCAGTTTGTCATAGAGGCTGCTCAAGAGCTCAGCACCCAGCATCTCATACACATACATCAGCGTATCAGAGATGTCCACCCTGCAGAGAACACGGAGGGTCTCCAAACGCTGCCCCCATCCAGCTGCAGAACGCTGCAGAACGCTCCACGCTTGGACACGTTACTTCTCCCGCTGCCAGGCAGGATGCAGGCACTGCCTGCACAAGGACACCGCCCCAGACCAACGCGGAGTGATCCCAGGCTTCCTAGGCAGGGCAACTGGTGCCATGCCAAAGCACCAGCTCGTTTCCACATCACCACCACAGCCAAAACAGCTCTTGGTGGGAGGAATCTCCTCCATATCCCTCCTTGGGTCTCCCCATGATGCTCAGGCTCCAGGGAGGCAGGATGCTGCCTGCGTCCTCGCCTGCCTGACAAGCAAACCCAAACCTCCCAGCTGTACCTGTATATCCGAAACTGCTCCTTCTCATCCGAAGACCAGAAGCCATATTCCTCATCGGAGGGGAACTGGGCTTTGTGCAGCAGCACATCCACCAGCTGGAAGTAGACAGGCCTGTAGACCTGCTGGTACACCGCCTGCTTGTCCGGCTCGAAGGAGAGGATGTCGTCCTGGCGGCAGGAGGAGGAATACATCAGGTGTTGCAGAGGAAAGAAAATGGAGCCAGCATGCCTGCTGCACGGGGGGCTCAGGGGCATCTCCCAGGGCTGGTGGGACCTGTCACACCTTGGAGGTTGCATTTCCAGCTCCCCAAGGTCCACCTGATGCCGAGCCCTTCTGCAGCGGCAGTGTTATCTGGAGCCAAGATGTCAGAAGCCCCAGCAGCCAGGTGGACCCTTGGGCGTTTGAGGACAGCACGGTTACAGCAGGTTACACTGCCCTGCCATGTCCTAGCCTCGGGAGCACGCCTGCATCAGGAGCACGTATGCCTCGGACCCTTGCGAGGCAGGCTAGGATGGGTGCCTGGGCAGCACAGCGCTCTCCTGCCTGCACCCGTATCCCCAGACCCATCCAGAGAAGCAGCGAGAGGAGGTAGGAGCCTCGGCCCAGCCCTGCGCAGCAGAGGAACTGCCAGCATGGCGCCGACATCGCCCCCCTCCCTGCCCACGCTCAGCCACGCTGCATCAGATTGCAAAGGAATGGAGCTGGAGGGATGAATGGGGGCTAAAAATAGAGCACGACGTGGCAGGGCTGCTCTGCTGGCGCAGGGAACACTGGCCATGGGAGAGGGACCCCCCACTGGGCAGCCACTAGGAGCCCCCAGCCCTCTCTTTCCTCCTCCACGACCGCCACCCCGGCAGCAGAGTCTAGCCCGCAGTAAGCTGGCACATGCTCTCCTCCCTGCCTGCGGCCGGTGCAGCCGTGCAGCAAGGAGCTAAACAACCAGGTCTGTTGCTGGAAAAAAAAAATTAGG
>NW_009196240.1:12226-12750 GCF_000690835.1 Fulmarus glacialis | reverse complement strand
CCACACCAGCCACTGACCTGCAGCGTGTACCAGAAGGTGAGCGTCAAGGAGCTGGTGGTTTCGTTGACGGGATAGTGCCCGGGGATGCCGGTGCAGAACATGATCATGTTGACCAGGGCCAGGAAGCTCTGCCAGTGCTCCACCTGGTCCAGGAGGGCCCTGGGGAGCAGAGAGCATGGTCAGGGTGGCAGCACCACTGCGAGCCTGGCTCCTCTGCCCTGAGACACATCACTGGGTGCAGGACAGGCCCTGGACGAAGCAGCATGCGGAACAGTGGGCTGCTCCAAGCTCATTCCCTCTCCTGGGGACCATCCCCAGCACTCACCGGGAGTGGTTCTCCCCCAAGGCCACAGCGATGCGGCAGATCCCATGCGACGTCTCCATGTCCCCACTCTGGACCGCCTGGCGTAGCTGCTCTTGGAGCCCCAGCACGGGGGGGATGAGCTTCAGGAGGGTGTTCACATACCTGCAAGCACAGCCTGAATCAGTGCCAGGCATTGCCTCACCAGCACTGGCTGCCATGG
>NW_009196240.1:6698-11653 GCF_000690835.1 Fulmarus glacialis | reverse complement strand
GGTGCATCCAGGAGCCTTTACCACTTACAGGGACTCTCCTCCCAGCCTGTGGCATCGGGACGAAGGCTGAAGCCCTGAGTACTCCTGCAGCGGGGTCTCTGCAAGCGAAGAGAAGGGCCGAGCCAGCGGCCACCAGCTCTGTGCAAATCTCCCACTGCACCACGGTGTGGGCACCTGCCTCTGGCTGCCAGCACCCCCAGCCAGCACTAAATTGTCACTGCCATGACCAGCTCCGAGCAAGCTGTGCCCGCATGCTGCAATTGGGAGCAGGAGAAGGGCAGTGAAGGCAGACCTGTGGGCTCTTTTCGCCATACTTGCAGCCCGTGCTTCTCAGCTCTGCATGAGGGCAGCCAAAATTGCCAGTGGGAAGCCACTCGACTCTCCAGCATGGGCACATCTAGATTGTGCTCTCTGGCTGGGATGAAGTGGGCAGCCACCCTCGGGGACCCCTACCCAGGGAGGATGCTGGCCCCACGGCACGGCCCCATGGCCCCCCACCCTCCTGGGCTGCCGCAGCCCTGAGCGGCACAGCTCTCCCACATCACATCACGCACATCAGCCTCCCCTCTGCGCCGCTGCCTGGAAGTGATGGTAACCATGGCAACGAGAAGGAGGCAGCCAAGGTGAAATGCAGCCCAGGGCCCCCGGAGAGAGGCCGTGCTGGAGGCTGATGAGCAGCCTGCCATTTCCCTGCCTGCCGAAGTGTGTTATCCGGAGCTGCAGCTATTCCATGCACTCCCTGCCTGCCCCATCGCACGCAGGTGCAGGGCCAAGGATGCATGGAGTGGGGGGCACACGTGATGCCAGCTCTCCTGTGCCCACTACAGGGGGGAAAAGACGTGAGCGCTGGCACTAGGACAGCTGCATGTCCACCCCGAAGCGGCACCACCCCGGAGCGGCACGGCTGCCCAGCGCTCTGGCAGCTCTTGCTGTGGCCAATGTAAGAGCGAACAAAGCCATCAGTGCCACCGGCACAGGGAGAGAGCCGCGCTGGTGGTGGCAGCTTCTAGCTTCTAGGAGAAGGCAGAGGGAAAAGGAAGTCTCTGCCTCAACATCCCTTCTGTGTGCTGTGTGCTGCTGGGGGTCACCCCCCCTCGCCCCTCTCCTCCAGAGGAAATCACAGGGCCAAGGGGACAGGTATTTGTGCGTAAACCATCTTCAAGCCTCTGATGCCCCGTGAGTGATGCCCGTGGCAGTGTGGGAGCACTGTGATTATGGATGATTTGGGAATTCACCAGCTTCTCTCCCAGGGAACTGATGCTGCAGTCAGGGTCAGTTCAAGGGAGCTGACAAAAAGGCACAGGGGACCTTCCACTGCTCCAGTGTAGGGCAAAGCCATCCTTCCTCCGCAGCACTGGGCTCACACTACCCTGGAGATCTTTTTACAATTTTAGGAATTTGTGACAAGGATCCTGCTTCTGCTGGTTACCTTAAAATACTCACAGTGCAGATGCCTAGACCTGAGCTAGTCCTCTGGACTCCCTGCACAGCCAACAGAGAGAACCACCTGGATTTGCTTCCATGCTGCATCTCATCCCATGTTAGTGAAGACTTCTGGAAAAGGTTGAGTAAACCATGTCTCCTGAGCGCCACCTTGCTCTGCTCGTTACCTATGCAGATGTAAGGGCAACTCAGACGCAAGGGTCCCCAGCAAGGAGGGAAACTCCTACTCTAGGTGAGTCGTTTCAACCAGTCACCCAAGAGCCATGGCCAAGCCAGCTGAAGCCGGGCTCCTCTCCTCCGCGCCCAGCCAGCACGGAGCCCCAGGCCACCCCACCTGGCCAGTGCTGCTTCCCAGCCCTGAGCAACCAGCTGGCACCACGGCCCTGACCAGGCGCAGAACTTGCCCCCAGAGGCAGACACCACGTCTGCCAGCCCTGCTGCCAGCCACCGCTTCCCACCCCCGGCACCCCAGCGTCAGGCAGGAGAGGACAAGACCATCCCAGCCCAGGTGAGCCTCTGGCCACCCAGCTGAGCAGCCTGTCTCCAGCAGCCAATGACTGGGAATGCCTGTGAAAGGGTCTACGAACATGGCAGCCACACAGTGACACTTCCCCATGTATTTCCCTCCAGCGATTTGTGTTAGCCTTCCTGAGCAAGATTTGCTATCTTGGTATTTAGCAGCTGAGCAAATTTTTCTTCCATGAGTTTGTCTGGTCCCTTCTCAAAGCTCAGTGAACTGCAGCATGCACAGCCCCCTCCATGGGACCAGCACCTCCTTCTGCTCTTCTCAAAACCCTCCCCGAACGACACCACAGTGCGGGGCACAACCTGCGCGGGGAAGATACGGGCAGCTCACACAGGACAATCTCATCCTTCCTGATCCGAAAGCTGAGCCATGTCCTGATGAGAAAACACAATGTATTAAAAAACCTATTTCTAATGAAGCTCTTGGAAAACTCTTCTAGTGAAATTCCTCTTCAGGGATTCAGCACCAGGTGCCAAGACCAGGAAGGGATGGGCTGGACACCATGCCATCCCACCTGGACACCTGCGATCCCACCAGCTCCATCACTGCAGCAACACCCTGCTGCTTTCAGAGAGGTGGCTCAGTGTCTGATGCTCCGTAACTCCCGCCACGGGCACACACCGCATGGAGGTCCCTCTCCCCGCTCCGACACTACCCGCCGGGCTGCAGGAGTGTGGCCAAGTGCTGCATGCCAGCTCTTGCCCTGCAGCACGCGCCACCGAGCTCTCTGACCCGCTTAGCTGGGGGATAATCCTGCGACTCAGGAGCTTCCCACCACCCCCAAGAATGGAGGTGTGCACAGAGCCAAGCCTCCGAGGTTTCTTCTCAGGAACGCCGTATCTTAACAGAGGAGTGCCGTCCAGACTCCAGCAACGCCCAGGACACCCCCTCTTCGGGGTGCTAAGGGCTCCCACCCGCCTGGCAGGTAAGGAGATCAAATGCTTCGCACCTACAAATCTCTGCTGCATCACCTCTAATAACACCTCAGAGGCAGGAAAGCCACCCCCTGCTGCTCGCAAGCAGGGAAATGGAAGCTGCCCGGCACAAGCGACTTACCCTGAGGGTGATCCTTGCCCATGAGGTCCCACCTGCCCTTCTCCACCTGCACACGGGTGGCAGCCGGCTACTCCCGGGGTGGGAGCTGCAGCATGAGGGATGCCTGGCAAGGTGATGCTCCCCTGGGAAGATGACCCACAGGCTACGTAACCCCCAGCAGCAGAAGCCAAGCTCGTGAGCCACTGAGCCTTCTGCTGACGGTTGAGGCACACCTGCATGATCACCTCCGCAGCAATGTCAATGAAGCCAGCTGGGAAGGGGCGAGGAGGAGACACAGGGTCCATAACACCCGGGGGAACCCGTGGGAAAGCGGGGAGCCCTGAGACTAACCCCCTCACAGAGTGATGCCCTACAAAGCTCTAGAGAGGACCGTGTTGGCAGCCCAGCGCCGAGGATGCTCCGAGCCTGCAGCCAAGGGCCGCGGGGAACCAGGCCCCTGCAGAAAAAAAGGCGAGAGACTGTAGAGGAAGAAAGCGGCTGAAAAGCAGCAGGGATCCCCCAGACTGTCGAGAAAAGAGACAGAAAGGTCAGGAGACTCCCTGGGGGCTCGGGGAAGAGCTGGATCCGCTGCGGCTGAGCAACAAAGCCGGAGGGGCGGGACAGCCAGCACCAGGGGAAGCGGGAGGAGGGATACGGGATGGAGGACACAAGGAACAAAGGGGAAGAGGGAGCCCAACGGGGCTGGGAAGTGGCAGCTCTGTGAGCTACCCCGCTCCTGAAGCTATCCCGAATCTCAGCACTGAGCACAGTCCTGCTCCTCCTTGGAGCAGCTGACACCACACACTGCCTGGCAGGGTCGCCCTGTGACAATGCCACCGCTGTCCCCGCGCCCCGGGAGCAGGGGCTGCGCCAGGCTCGCACACACTGGGCAGCCTTTCAGGCCGGCTGCCTGCCCCATCCTGGCCACTGCCCGCTCTGCCACGGCTGATCACGCCTCCAAGAAGAAGGATGGAGAGCAAGTGCTGGTGATGCTGTAAGGGAGCCACTAGTGTGGCAGGACTGAACTGAACGGGGCCAGAAACGGCACGGCAGGGTCAGCACGGGAGCAGACAGGAAACTCCACTGTCAGCCACGCTTCTCACTAAAACTCACTTTGAAAGCTCAACAGAAAGCTTGGGCTTTTAACGCAACTGAAGAACAGCGCTGCAGGGTCAGGGTCCTGCACACAGGTGGGGAATCACAGCCAAGGGACTTCTGAGACTCAAGGGAAGTGGAAAAGAGGAAGGCAGCGAGTCCAACGTTTCAGAATTGCAAGTCACCTTCTCTCACCTTCTCATTTTCTGTACCAATCCTGCTACAAGGGTTTGGGCTGGCCCACAGCCTTTGTCGGGTACAAGGAAAAGCTGCTTGTGGTCATCTTCTGAATACTAGCAAATGAGGCAACCCCTCCCCGCACCCAGCAACGCATCAAAGTCCTGACGCGTCCCTTTGCGCACCGGGACTTGCAGTCTCCAGATGCAACCCCCTTGTCATTGCGGAGGGCAGCCCCAGGCTGCGCTCAAGCTGGGGACCGCTGGCTGCCCCTGCCCTGAAGCCAATGGGAGGAACAGGGCTCACCACTGGACAGGCAGCAGCGGCATCCACACTCTTCTCACAACTGCAGCGGCAGCAGCCTCCGCACCACTGCAGAGGGTCAGAGCCTGCACAATGCGCAGCGATGCACAGGGATGCACAGCAGCAGCAGCTCAGCCCAGTCTTCAAGGAAACCCTCCTCTTCGGGGGAAGGTTGCTAAGCAGCCAGGAGGGGATGTGGCCACAGGAACCGGCGGAGATGCACTTTCCCTTCTGCGGGCATCGGTCCCGAGAGCTGACAGCAGCTCGGACAATGCGGCCAAGCAGACGAGCTTGGAGCCCCACAGCGCAGCCCCGGCAGGACCTGCCCCAGTCCCGGCTCCCAGCTCAGCTGCACCAGGGGCAGTCCTGGCCACCA
>NW_009196240.1:5536-6381 GCF_000690835.1 Fulmarus glacialis | reverse complement strand
ACCCCCCCAAGCCCACCCCGGGCAGAACCTGCCCCAGTCCCGGCTCCCAGCTCAGCTGCACCAGGGGCAGTCATGGCCACAAACAAAAGACAAGTCCTCGGCTGACGTGAGCTGTTGGAGCCAGGAGGAGGGAGAAGACTAACAGGTCTGGTTTTATTACCTCTGCATCAAATCAGTTCCTTGGCTGGACCAGCAGCACGAGGCAGAGGAGGGTCTCTGAACTCCCACTGGCCGGAGCCGGGCAGCGGCTCCCTGGTCGGGCACTGCTGGGTCTGACACGAGGAACCAGAAGGGAGCACCCTCCTCTTGCGGGTGGAGATGGGCCGCGGCTGCGCAAGACTACACGGTCCCCACAAGTCAACCGTGGTGCAAAGCCTTCCAGGACCACCCACGTGAAACCAGGAGTCTCCGGCTGCTTTTAACATCTCCCACTTCCAAACCCTGTCATCATAACCTCCAGGGCTGACGGTAGCTAGAAAAAAGCCTGAAGTTTTTCCTCCCCACCCCATTCCCCCATCAATGCCCAGGAGCACCAGCCTGCAAGTGCACGGAGAGGCTGCCCTTACCTCTGCGCATCGGGCTGGGAAATGGCATTGACAACAGCCTCCACCGCTGTGTCGAAGAGCTCCGGGTCCTGCAGAGAGGTGAAAGCTGCCTGGATCAGGTTTTCACAGTCCATCAGTGGGATCTCCAGCTGCACCCAGCTGGAGAAGCACTTCAACACCTTCTGCTTGATGAAACCTGGGGAGTCCTGCTGCTGCAGCAGCTGCTCCAGCAAAGGGAAGACGGAGCCGCACTCCTGCGCCAGGACACTGCGTACCTGGCCCTTGCGGTACTGCGGCAGG
>NW_009196240.1:4936-5440 GCF_000690835.1 Fulmarus glacialis | reverse complement strand
CCCCAGGTCGGCCACGGCGCAGGGCCAAGCCTCCGGCATCATGCTGAGGGCCAGGGAGGCCAGTGCCACACACAGCCGGGTCAGCACGATCTTGGAGCCACTGGCAAAGCGGGTGATGTGGGTGAAGAGCTGTGACTTGAGGCTCTCGTACTGGTCGGCCGGGATGTCGTTCCAGTAACGGGAGATTTTAATGTGGAGAGCACTGGCACCGAAGTACTGGATCTCGGGCACCTTGTCCATGTTGAGAAGCAGCCAGCTGAAGTGCCACGCCTGGGGGGAGACCTGCGCCTGCATGAGCCATTTCTGAGCCAAGTTCTTGTTCTCGATGTTTGGGTCGTAATACAGCTGATGGAGAGCCTGGAAGAGAGAGGGAAGCACCCTAGAGCAGCCAAGGAGCACAGCTGTGGCCGGTCCCGCCAGGGGAAGGCTCACCGGGAAGGCTCACCGGCATGGAGCCCAGCACTCGGGCTGCCCGCCAGCCGCTGGCCTGCGAAGCCCGCCCCC
>NW_009196240.1:1111-4853 GCF_000690835.1 Fulmarus glacialis | reverse complement strand
CGGGCCCGTCCCCGCCAGGGAAAGGCCCACCGGGAAGCCTCCCCGGCATGGAGCCCAGCACTCGGGCTCCCCGCCAGCCGCTGCCCTGCAAAGCCAGCCCCCCTCCCTGTGTCAGCCTGCCTTAGCCGGCCTCCCTCCTTGGGCTCTCGGTGAAGCGAGAGCGATCTGGCAGCAGGCGAGGACCTGCAAAACATTCTTCCCCTCCTCCTCTCACAGAGCCCTCTGGAAATTTCTTTTCCTTAGTCATCTCCCATCCTCGCCTTCACTCATGCTGAACCCGCCTGCTTCCCTGCTGATGCACCGTCACCGGGGTGGGCGCAGGACCCCTCTGCAGCGCGAGGGCTGTAAGGGACATGGCACACCGGCACTCCTGCCTTCCACCCGCACTCACTTTCAGAAAAGTGCTGTCGATGCACCCACCGGCTCTCAGAAACCGTGTGTGGCCCAAAGCTTGCGTCCGGGAGCCCAAGGAACGCAAGAGCCGCTGCAGATACCTCCGTCTGTCAGGTTGTACAGAGCCCTGGAAACCCACAGTCACTAAGCTCAAAGATTAATCCCTCCACAGAGTCCCTCTGAAGTATTCCCAAACCCACCCAGTTACAGCTGGGCCAGGAGAGCTGGCATCTAACCCCGCCTCTGCCACCACCTCCCGGGACAGTCCAGGGCTGCCCGCTCCCTCTCCCCATACGGAGAAGGAGAACACCACTTACCTGCTCCAACAGCTTTGGGAGATCTAGTTACTGCTTTGCAGAGCTCAGATCAACATGAACAGCCTCACGCAGGCTGCAAGCCTTTATTTGCAGAGGAATATTATACAGATCTTAAGGGTAACATTAATTAGTTACTCATCTTGAGCGGGTGCAACTGGTAACCAGCGATGCCCTCACACATGGAGGGGGACAGAACTACCCTTTGCCTGAACTCCATTTTCCAGCAGTGAGGTTTTCTGCCTGGCAGAGTGTGTTTCATTTCAAGTCGCTGACTGCATATGCCAGGAGCAAGGAAAAGCAATGGCATTTGTCAGGCTATCAGGCACCCTTTGCGCCCCACCATCAAATGAGAGGATGATTCCAGCAGGTGCAGAGGATTTTTTGTGTCCCCATCCTGGCTCCAGGTCTCAGATATCCTCCTCCTCCCCCCTAAAAAGCTCTGTGAAATTCTTGTGTGGCTCTTGTACCCAGGAGAGGATTTAAACCCTATTTTTAAGCATGCAGAGCTGGCAGCCCGGGGCACAGGAACAAGCTTCCCAAGCAAGCGCTTGTGCCTCCTGCTGCTTTCCAGCACAAGACCAAAGAGCAGGACAAAATGGCAGGAACCTTACAGAGATGGCATTGCCTGGGCCATCATTTGAAAAGCCTCTGTTCAAGACTTCGTGGCGGGGGGAAACGAGGACAACCTCTTTGTGAGAAAGAAAGAGGTTATGAAGTATGTCGTAGGAGACAGAGCCAGCCGACACGGGCTGCAGAGGGACAGGAGTCTGTTCCACTAAAAGATGTATCCTGACACAGAAAAGGTTAACCCTAGATAAGCAGGACACGGGGAGAGAGAAATCTGTCCTGACAGAGCAGCCAAGGGGAGCCCATGAGTTAGCAGCAGCTACCTGAAACCTTGCACTGTTCTCAGTTATCTCAGACTCTTACCTGAAGCATCGCTCAGCTGCTGGGGCAGAGGTAAGCACTGTCATCCCCTCCCATCAAAGCAACAATTTACTTCACTACTGAGCACTAGCTGCAGATGTGCTAAAAGCTCAACCACTCCTGGGGGTAGGAACCTGGCTCCTACCCCTGCTCTTCCGCTGAAGACTGAGTCATCCTGCAGCAGGGCTGGAGCTGGAGATCCCAACGATCTCCTCCAGTACCGGCTCAGTCTTTTATTTGCCCTCATCAGAGCTTGCTGCTTCTTTCCAAAAGAAATTTCACTTGAGATTCCCAGAGTCGGTGTCAGCCCACTTGTCTCCTTCCCCGCTCGCTGGGCACCCCGACAAGGTGTAAAGGCCAGCCCCCTCCACCTGCTCCCTAGCCTGGGACTCCTCCCCACCACCTCCCAGACCTTCCATTTACACTCCCACGCATTCCCTAATTAATTGATTTTTTCTGTTTTGAATAGTCTTCCTGCTAACACTTAGAAAATTGTGGCGGGAAACAAAATCCCTATGCATCATATATTATGAGGCACAAGCTGTATACGTGCCCCAGGAGCCCTAACCTCTAATCCAGTACGAGGTTTGTAAAGTGCGGACCACGCCACGTGTGGACGACAGACCTGGCCTCCAGCGCTGGGTTTCCAACCCATGAGCTTCCCAGATGCCCACCTCCGCTGGCTTCAGGGCTGCTGCTTCATGCTCTCACGGTGGGGAGCTGTGCAAGGAAAGCGCGGCACTGCGCACACTCCAGGCACGCGGAAGCGAGCCCCCGGAGTGATGTGCGTGCGGGGTGAGCCTTACGCAGTGCTGCGGGTGATGGGGAACGTCGCAGGGCAGCAGAGTGGGGGCTGGCGCACGCAGCCTGCCCACTGGGAAGCAGCTGCGGGCTCATCCTCCTGCCTGGCTGAGGTTGCCGGTGCTGCTGGCTAAGCCCTGATCCTGCCACCGCTTCCAGGCAAGCAGACCCCGGTGCTTTCATGGGATCACCTGACTGAAGGGAGAGGAGCAAGCAACTAGGCAGAGCCCAGCACGAGGCTGAGGCATGAGCATCCTGCACGCAGCCCCTGCGCGAGCACCCTGCATGCAGCCCTGGCAGCAGAGACTCCGGTGCTGTCTAAGCCAAAAAAAAGGCTGCTGCATCGTAACGATGGCAAAGAGGGAGCATTATCGTAGATGCTCCCCTCGACGCTCATGCTGGGGGGATATCACTACCACCGCATTAGAGGAATGGTGAGCAATCAGGTTGTGGGAGCCCTCCCCAGGCAGGGTCAGCTTTCCAGCCACGCAGATGGCTTTCCCACCACCACTACCCCAGCACCTCGCCTGCACCCCTCATGCTCCGTCCGCCCTGCAGTGGTGCCCGCTGTCACCAGTGAGCCCTCTGGAGAGGCATCCATCGCCCAGCAACACCACCCCAGAGCCCCGCTCCTCCTGCTGGGAGCCTCTGGGGAGGTTTCCAGCGGAGGCCCCTGGCGACGCATGCTGGAGCCTCTGCTGCTCAGCACCTCAGGGAGACAGGGTGAGTGGTGAGATGACAAAGTCTACCAACTACACTAAGTTATTCAGAGGATGGAAACAAAGCCGACGCTGAAGTCACGCTGCAAGCTGTTGGAAATCAGAAGAATACTCTGGAAAAACGTGTCTGCTGGCTTTCTCACCCCCATTCCCTGAGCACCCTGAGCTGGGATGGGACCAGCCATGGCAGCTCCTGGCCGGAGCATGGCTGTTCCTGCCTGCGTGCAGAATGCCAGGTAGAGAGGCAAGGCAGCACGTGCCCCGGGGCTGCTGACAGTGCACCCCATCTGGTGCTCTATACGACACGGGAGAGCTTTCCAGAGGACCTCCAAGGATGGGCATCAATATTGGAACCATCCTAGCCCAGCTCAAAGCAGCAGATCATGGCAGCTCCTGGCCGGAGCATGGCTGTTCCTGCCTGCGTGCAGAATGCCAGGTAGAGAGGCAAGGCAGCACGTGCCCCGGGGCTGCTGACAGTGCACCCCATCTGGTGCTCTATACGACACGGGAGAGCTTTCCAGAGGACCTCCAAGGATGGGCATCAATATTGGAACCATCCTAGCCCAGCTCAAAGCAGCAGATTAA
>NW_009196240.1:311-1100 GCF_000690835.1 Fulmarus glacialis | reverse complement strand
AGCCTACCACACACATCGGCTGAGTACCATCCTCTGCTGAGAGCGTGGGACAGGAGGCTGCAAGGCACCGTGCCCTGCAGAAGGGTACCTGAACACCCGGTGTGCTCCTCCCCAGCAAGCAAAGGCGCCATCCTCATCCCAGAGGCAGGCACCGGCTGCTGTTGGACTTTTGACAACACCGCACGGGCCAGCACTCTCAGGCCCATCAGGAAGCACTGGAGATGATGAGAGGAACTCATTAGTGCCAGGAGGGAGAAGCAGAAGGCATGAAATCGGGCAGTGACATCTAACAGGGAGGCTTTGTGCATTCTGATTTGAACGGGTGGCTGCCACCAGACCTGCCTCCTCTGCAATTAGACCTGTAACGTGAGAGCTGGTAAACAGCCCGGCTGTCAGCTATGCCCTTTGGCCAGGAAAGGAGCTTTCTCCAACATCAGCTCTGCTTGGTTGAAAATAATTCAAGTTTGTTATGATGGCTCTTCCCTGCCCTAAAAAGCTGTGGCCAAAGTCTCAGTTAGGGTCTAGATACTGGAGTGGTATCAGCTGCTCAAGAGAGCCAGAAGTAAGCTGCCTTGGGGCAGGGAGCTTGCCCAAAAGGCACGGGTCAGGGGTCTCACGCTGGTCACTTTGGACAGTGGGAGGGGGACCAGTCCAAGGAGAGTTATTGCCAAGCAAAGGCACCTGATCCTAGCTGGCAGTCTGGTATCACAGGGGAAAAGAAGCTGCCACGAGCCCAGCATCTCCCAGCCCTCACCCCTCGGAGCTTCTGCAGGGAGCCCAGAGCCAGCA
>NW_009196240.1:0-209 GCF_000690835.1 Fulmarus glacialis | reverse complement strand
GAGCAGGAGCATGCTGCCTGCCATTCCTTGGGGGCTCCTCAGAGAGACGGGTCCCCACCAGGGGCCAGTCTGCTTGAGCTAATGGAGGTAACAGCGGGTACAGCTCTGAGGTTTGCAACCCGGCAGGGAAAACAGCAAGCTGCAAAACATATTCCTGTTCTGCTCCTTGCCCTGTGCCCACAGCCACGGCATGCCGGGGCAGTGGTGGC
>NW_009196239.1:21466-23988 GCF_000690835.1 Fulmarus glacialis | reverse complement strand
TGGTGTCCGGGGGTGGGCTGGTTCAACTCCAGTCCTCCTCCGCCAACCCAAGGCCTCCCAAATGTGCAGGGTCTCTTCTCTTCCCCGGGTGTGCGCAGGCTGCGTGGGTGCCCTCAGCAGCCTGCCCTGGGCAGCCAGTGTCTCGTGTTGTCTCCCTGCACCCGGTCCCCACTTTCTGTGGGTCTGGGTGCTGCTCCTAAGTTTGCTCCCTGCCCGGGTATTGCTGATGGCAGTGATGAATGAGTGGTCCCCAAAATCAGGGTTTGTTTGCCTCATTTCTGCAGCTCTCCCAGCTGCTTTTGCATTGCCGAGAGTGTGTTTTGGTGCTTGTGGCTCCTGCTGGCTCTCTGCGTGGCTGGAGGGGGGCCAGGGATAACCCCCCCACCCCGATCCTGAACAGACAAGTGCTACTTGTACCCTGGATCCCCCTGCCTTCCCCCATGGCCTGCATCCCCCCTGGAGTGGGTGATCTTATCCTGCTCTCGGCGCTGATGCGAGGCCAGGTTTGGTCCGTGCTGCAGATGGGGAAGTCTGGGCTCAGGATGCTGTGGGATGTGGTGACACTCGGCTGGTCCGGATCCATGGCCGGGGCTGTTTGGCAGATGAGGCACAGCGTTACGGAAGGCGCTGTCAGCAAGATGAGACACATGTTCGCAGCCTCGGTCGCTGCTGATGGCATCTTTGGCAAAACTGGGGCGTAGCTACCACCCGTTGAGTGATTGGAGACCAAGTGCCATCCACATGGAAGTGTCTCTTTGAGGGGTTCCCTTCAGTTCCCTCTCCCCAAAATGTTTCCGTGGCGTTGCTGGCATGTGGCAGCAGCGGGGTGCCAGGGAATCGAGGTCTGGGGTCCCTCCAGTCGGCTTTTGTGGGGGTGTCTCTGCAACACGGCTCTCCAGCAGCACGGCACAGGTGGGTACGGCAGGGCGCAGGGCAGGTCTTGGCACTGGTGGGCTGTGCTTCCCTGGATGCGTGTCTACAGGTTTGGGAGATGGTGGTGGCAGCAGGCTGTCCTGTGGCACCGAGCTCCCCTCTGGTCTCCGCTTCTGTCTGGCTAGGTTTCCTCACTCCTCGGTGGTCCTGGAGTACCTGGAAAGTTTGTTCACTGTAGTTTGGGATTCATTTGCTTCCCTTGGGGGTTTCCTCCTCCTCTGCCATCACGCAGGACAGCGTAAACCTTTCCCCGGTGAGAGCGTGGCCCATCCCCACTGCACCTTGGCACCTATTTTAGACAGGTGACAGGTTGACGCTGAAGTTCCGAGTCTCCCTCGGGTTCGCGCGTGCTGCTGAGAGCACTGATGATCTGAGCATGTGGAGGGATCTCGCAGCCTGTGGTGCCTTTGACCCCTGCAAACAGGACTGTCCCCGTGGCCGTGTGAGTCTGCAGCCCCCTGCACCCCCTCCCCGGTGTGATTGAGTCAATGCACCCACCCACTGCATCCAGTGCGTGAGTCACAGGCTTTTCATACACTGGTGTGAATCACTCACAGCCACACTGATGACTTTAGTGACAGCTGAAAAGAGCAAACAATCCCCCCACCTCTCCCCCATCACCACTACTGCTGCCACTGGGCTCCTTCCTCACAGTGACCCAAGAAAACTTCTGCCAGTGACACCCTGGTGATGGCAGCTGGAATTTCTGCTAACTTCCCACATCCCGTGGTTGGGTTGATCCATGGATACCACCGAGGATGCTCACGGCTGAAATGGATGGGTGGATGCTGGCGTAATGCAGCTTGGGGGATGGATCTTCTGCCCTGGTGCTAAGGGGGCTCCGCTTGCTAGATTGGGGTGAGTCTGGCGGCGTGCTGAGCCATCCCTTGGCTTTTGCCTCAGGGCAGGGCGCATTTTGGGCCAGTTTTCCCAAGGTTGTTCCGCTTTCCACCTCTGCCTCTCTGGGCACCACACGTGGAGATCTGGAGCCCCATCCAGGTGGCTCTTCCCTCTCCCCCAGCCCACTGGGGTGCAGTGGGACCATCTAAGCCCCAGCGTGAGTGGCTGGCGATGAGCAAGAGCTGTCAGGAAAAAAGCCAGATCCCCCCCCCCATGGCTTTGGCTCCTTCTCTCCCCGGTGCTGCTGGCTGGCAGATGGTCGCTGCCAGCAGCTCGGCTGGTGGCTGGGATGCTCTTTGCTCCCCTGCCAGAGACTGGGGCTATGTCTCCGCTGGCCCCCCCTGGGGCCGGAGGTGACTGTTTTAACATAGGGAAGATGCTTGTTAATTAACCTCCCAAGGGATCGCAGTCTGTCACCTTCCTGGCTCTGCTCACAGAGCCCAAAGCAGGGGGGGCTGGAGGAGGCTGGTGGGGGTACTGCCTTCTGCTTGCCCGGGCAGGGGAGCGGGGCAATCCTGCATCCCTCAGCACCAGCTACAGGCTCATAGGAATCAGTGGAGCATCCTGGTGTCCCCACTCAAGCAGTGCAATTGGGGGGTAGGGGGAGTGGGATATTAAATAAATCCAGTGCTTTGCACCACTGCAGCGCTCCAGGGAAGGCACAGACAGGCTTCCTTGGGGGCTTCCCG
>NW_009196239.1:13886-21455 GCF_000690835.1 Fulmarus glacialis | reverse complement strand
CCTCGGCCATCTCCCGCATCTCTTTTGTGCTGCTTTGCTTTATCGCTGCCTGTTGCTTTTGCAAAAGCTCTTCCTGCCTCTCCCTCCCGGTGCTGGCTCCCCACCAGCATGTCCCCTCCTTCCTTCCTGCTCCCCGCGGCTGAAATGAAGTGCTGGAGTATTTCAGGGATGTCAAAACATACCATTAGTCACAGCCGTGAGGTCTCGTGCCCGGGGAGAGGCTGCTGAGCTCTCTGTCAGGCTGAGAAAAATGAGCAGGGCAGGTTGGAGCCAGGGGATCGGGGGGCAAAGGCTTGGCAGCAGCCCGGCGAAGGCTTTGGGGTTTCTCCCTTTCCGATACCTCTGGCATCGCTGTGGCTTAGCTTTGAGCAGCGGGTTCAATCCCCTGGCATGAATTATTCTGCAATTCCCTTGTGATGTTGAGATGCGGCCTCTGCAAAATGAGGGGCTAGGTCCCCCCCTGCTTTGCTGGGGGGGTTCTCCCCAAAAATACCATACCAAGGCCAAGGGGACCCTCCAACTGTGTCCAGCTCCTGTGTTAGTTATCGGCTCAGAAGGGATGTTTTCCTCCTCGTCAGCATGGAGGTGTGTTATCTTCAGTGCTTTCCATGCTGCGTTATGTGCTCCCTGCCTCAGAGCCCACCTCGTGGAGATTTAAATCAAATATTGGGTTTCCCAGGCAGTTGTTTAAACAAGGCAGCATGGGCACCGAAACACCCGCTTCCCGCGGAGCTGCAGAGCCCTGCTGCCCTGCTCGCCATCCGCAAGCATCCGCGCTTCCCAGCCCGGCTCAGGTTTGTTGTTCTTCTATTTCTTTGGTACTAAAATACTCTTATTTCCTTTCGTTTAACGAGCAGGGAACGGGGGATCCTGTTAAAAACACGCCGAGCTCCTGGTGTAAAGCCCCTATCTGATGGCACAGGCAGGATGCTAGAGATGCCGGAGCCTGATTTCGGCTCCCTCTGGTGCTGCTCCCCTCGCTTAGCCAGGCGGCGGAAAGCTCAAACTTGTCAAGCTCCCTGTGGAAGGGGTTGAGCTTCATCTCCTCCCGTGATTCCCTGAGGACTGCTGCCTATAAATAAGCACCAAACCAGCTGGAAAGGTGCCTTAAAGCGGGGAGGTGTAGGCAGGCCTGGGTGGTGATGAGCCTTACCCCTGCGAGCAGATCCCCGGAGAGGGCCGGTGAAGCTGTGGCTAATATTTTTGTAAAGCTTTCTGGTTCAGCAAAGCATTTGCATTTCCCCTGCCTTGTTTTTCCAAGCTGCAGGCAGAAGGTGGGCTTTAACCCCTTGTTACCCTGGGTGCGGCGAGGGGGTCCGTCTGCTTCATGCCCTCCAACTGGGACCAGCGCGTAGTGCTTTTAGGAAACTGGTTCATGCTGAGCAGCTGGTTTTGACGTTGACCCATCCTTGAGGGTGACTTTTGGGGATGGGTGCTGGAGGGTGAAGGGCTCTGTGCAGTCTGGCACCGCTAGCAAAGAGCCCTAGAGAGCTCGTTTCTTCCCGCAGGCTGAGCGAGCCTGCTCCCCAAAAAAAAGGCTGCCTGCGCTGCTCTGCCCGCCACGGGGTGCGAGTCTTGCCGGGGGTTCGTGTGGTGGTGGGAGCATGTGGGCACAGCTCCAGAGAGAAACCCCGGCTCCAGTCTGTGCTCGGGGCATGGATCCAATCCCCGCAGCGGGTGGGGAAAAATGCAAGCCTCTCCCCTCCAGCCCTACGGCATCTGCTCTGCAAAGCCGGCGTGCATTTGCTTGAGGCTTCCCGAGCAGGGCTGGGAAATAAAACCCAGTTGAAATATTAATTAAACTGGGTCCTTCAAGGAAAGGAGCACCTCTTCTGCATGTTTCTGTGTCCTGGCTGAGTCCCGTGGTGGGTTAGGGTGGCTACTTCCAAGCTGGCTGCATGGTGAGTTTTAATTGTAATCTTGTGTGCTGACTGTGCTTGAGGAAAATCAGGCGGTAACTAATGGGAGTCGCTCAAGACGGTGGCTAATTACCATGATTAACTGAGCAACAGTTTGGGTGACTCTTCCTCCTGCTCTGCCAATCATCCCAGCCCCCGGGGAGCGGCTGCAGCAGCCGGGGCAGGATGGCACCCCGCTTACCCAGGGGTGCGGGGAGGAGGGTGGGAGGTGCTGCGCAGCCCCCCAGGCAGCGGGCTGGTCTGTCCGGCCATCGCTGCTGCTCTGCTTTCTGTATAAACAGGGTTTTTCTTCTCTGGAGGGAGCTGGCGAGGGGGCATTGGTGCTGTGGGCATGGCTGGAGCTGGGCCCCCTCCCGGGGGGTGATACGGGGTGGGAAACTCCATCTTAAAAGTGTGAGTTGAGGCATGAGGGACATGCTGGGAAACAGGGTCCAGCCCTTGAGTTTTCCCCATCCCATCCTCCTCTGTAGGATTTTTTTTTCCCTCTCTGTTGGTCCCCCCTTCATTTCTGCCGCATCAGACAATGGCTTTGGCTCTTTGATCAGCAGTTTACTAAGCAACCTTAAAAAAAATCTGTTTACAAAACACATCTCTGCTGATGCGAAGTGAGTCTGGTTCTGTGGGCTGCTGCTCGCCGGCTCCGCTCAAAATGTGTCACTTGCACCGATGGTTATTTTTAGAGCCGAGGTTTGCAAAATGCAAAGGCTGGGCAGGTTTTTCCAGGGTGCCAGATTCCTGGGAGGAGGAAGGGGGGACCGGGGTGATCTCTCACTCTGTGCCGGTGCGTGGTGGCCTCTGCTTTCACCAGTGTCCTCTGGTGAGACGATGCTCACGTGGCTTTTCCCGTCTATGTGGGGATTTATACATCCTTTATATGCCTTTCTCCTTTTCCTTTCTCCTGGTTCTCCTTGCTTTGTGCTCAGTGATGTTCCTGCCTCCCTACTCCATCTTCGGCTGGTGCTTCCCTGGAAGCTGCTCCAGGTCCCTAGTCTCTCTGCTGGGGCTGGCTGCTGTGCAGCCCTGCCCGTCCTGCCGGCCCCTCTCCTTGCCTGCACCTTCTGTGTTTCTGCTCCGGGAGCTGCAGACCCTGCCTGCTGCTGCCTGCTCTGCTGGCGGTGTGAGCTCAGGCTGTGCCAGGGCCAACAGTTGGGTGCGAACAGCCAGGGAGGCAGCGGGAAGAGGTTGGCAGAGATGACGAGCGCAGCCCCTCTGCTCCCTGTGGCAGCCGGGCTGTCTCCAAGTTCGGTGTCGGGATGGAAAGGCAGCAGGAGTGGGTTGGATGTTGGCCCTGCTGCCTCCCCAGCTGCTCTGGGTGCAGTGACCCTGTGCTTACGGGGCCCAGCGGCTGCGGGAAGTTGGTCCTGGCAGGAGAGCATTGCTTCGTCCATGTTCACCTTCATACCTATCTGTGCATCTCCTCTACCCCCTTCCAACCTGCTTCTGACCCAGGCTGGAAAGCCATCGGTCTTGCACCCTATACCCTAACCCCAGCCTACTGCCTGGCCTCTCTTAAACCCTCTTCTGCTTGCTTTCTCGGCTCATTGCAGCTGGGTGCTGAGCTCTGGGGGCTGCTTCCCCTTCCAACCTGGCCTGTCCCAGAGCTGTCACCCCTGGGACTGTCCCAGGGCCATCCCCTCGGTAGCTCCTGGGGTGGGAGCCGGTGTGGAGAGCGGGGCTGGGCTGAGCGCACCCCTAAATCCCTCTCCGGCATCAAAGGCGCTGCTGGGTCTTGGAGCACTTTGCGGTTGGAGGGCAGTGTCACGGGGGACGAGGGATGTCCTCAAACGCCTTCTCATGTGTTGGGGTGATGCTGAGCAAGGAAAGGAAGAAAACAGCTCCTCACAGTGCAGCTTGGTGGCCCGGGGAGTCCTTGGGCATTCCGCATGTTGGACCAGCGCAGTGTGGTCTGGTGGCCCCGCTCAGGGGTTCCCCGGCCTCGGAGACAGCAGTTTGGTTGAGGCTGAAATGCTTCTGTGGAGTGAAGCTGGTTTGCACCAGGCAAATTGATGAGAACAAGAAAGAGGGGCGAGGAGATGGTTAGAAGCTTTGAAAACACCTGAATTTGACGTTGCACGTTGGGTTAGGAAGTTGAAGGTTTGAAGGCTTTAGGTTTGAAAGCTGTTTTTTAAATCTGGTGGTGTTTTTCTTCTGGTAGATGTGATATAAAAAGCAAAATTGAAATGAAGCGTGTCTGCTGTGTTGGAGTAGTCAGTTTCCACCAGCTACAAATGACTTTTTTTTTTCTTTCCCCTTCTCTTGGTGCTTTTTTTCCCCCCAGCAACTTCTGGAGCTGATGCTTTTTGCTCTGCTGCCCCGTGCGCGGCTCCCTCCCTGGGCAGGCAGCGCTCGGTGTGTTATTAAAGGGTCTGGGAGGGAGAATTTCTCACTCTGCTGCAGGATTTTACCCTTCTCCCAATGAGTTATGGCAAAGGCAGAAATATTAGCCTTAGTCTTCGCTCTTGTGTAGGACCTTCGGAGGGGTGTTGCTCTTCTCCCAGCACCCTGGACGTGGAGCTGGGCAGTGGGGCTGCTGCAGCTGGCTCTCCCTGCTTTCTTTTCCAGTGCCTGTTTCCAGCCAACTGCCAAAACTTACTCAGTCATCTCATGTCTCACTCGACTTGTGACTGTCGTGACTTTGTTTTAGTCACTTTATCTGTTTTGCTCATGCAGAAAGCTGTTAGTTTTGCTGGGAGGGTTTATTAGCCTCAAAGCTGTCACCTGTTTTTCCTACTTGTTATTCCAGGTAGTTAATTTTCTTTCTGTTCTTTGGGAGCTGGGGCTTGTTTTCCCCATGATTCCCTCCGGAGGAAGGTGGCTTTCCAGCCTCTGCCCCGGAGAGGGCTGCTGGGGTGCTGGAGAGGGCTTTGGTGTGCCTGGGGATGAGGCTGCGGCTCAGAGCCGGGCTCGGACCCGCCGCTATCCATCGTTGGGATTTTTGGGTGACTCGAGCTCTCTTGGAGCAAAAGCTGCAAATCTGAATTAATGTTTTCATTATCTCGGCCTCTTCCCCAAAGGCTGTTCTTTTTGTTTTTAATGTTGGAAAGCTCTCATAGGCGATCTCTCTCCTCCGGCTCCCATCATCCGTACCGCGCGGCTCTCCCCAGGAAGCGAGCCGAAGGCGTGGATGCTTTCCCTGGCATGAAACGCGAACCGCTGCCGGGGGCTGGAGAGCAGGCAGGCGGGCAGCTCGGGCACCCATCCCACCCGGGCTCCTGCCGCAACCTCCGCGTGCCAAAACAGGCGAGTTCCTTGGCCCAGGCTTTCAGAAGAGGTGTTGGGTAAGGAGGTGGGGAGCTCCTGCGTTGTGCATCTCCTAAAGCAGCTTCTCTCAGGGGTGCAGGTGATGGAGGAGAGCGTGATGCTTTAACCTGAGCATCTTGAAGGTGTCACCAGCTGCTTTGGCGAAGGTGGACCTTTGTACGCGCTAGATCTGGAACTGTGAGGGGTGTGGGTGCTGCTGGGGTGCTCCGTGGCCCGGGGAATGGCGTGCAGGGTGCAGAGGATGGGGGCTGATGAACACCGTCACTTCTGCACCGAAGCGAGGAGGGGGGTCAGTTCTCAGCAGCGCTGTGCTCCTCCTGCCCGGGGGGGGGGATGTGGACAGGGGAGGGGGTTCTGGGGCACTGCTGCTTGTTTCTCCGTGCCTGGAAGAAGGGGAGAAAGGAAAGCATGTGTGTATCACGTACGTGTGATACTCTCGCCCCGTCACCTTCAGAGGAGTGTCTTACCTGCAGTGCTGGCGCAGGAGAGCTGGGGTGAGGCGGTGAGAAGAAAGGCTGAAGCCGCTCTATTGGATCAATATGTATTTTATTAATAAAAGGCTTATACTGTGATTGGAGAGCCCTGCAGCAGGAGCAGTGTCATGTCAAAGTGAGGATTTAAATGCTTTAAAAAAAAAAAAATCAAATTGGACAGATATGAGAGAGCAACTTATGGTATTTTCATCTTGCTCTGTTATTCATCAGTTCCCTTAGTAATTCAGGATTTTTTTATTATATTAGTGGAGATCAGATGAGGCAAATAAGTGAAATGTGGCTCCTGGAGCTACAGAGTAAGTGCTGAGGCTTGACAGAACTGTCTTCTAGGGGATATTGGATTCTTGCTATTAGAAAGCACGAGTACCCTGCACCAGGACCAGATCACTCCATCTCGTGCTCTTGTAGCACATCAATATTAACATTGCTTTATGGGATTGCATTGAGAAATGCTTGTATCTAACCAAGTGAAGCTGTTTTGCTGTGGTGGTCTAAATTGTACTGGGGTGGGAAGGACCCTTGGCTCAGAAGCGCAAACAGAGGCCTCATTAGGGACATGGTTTAGTGGGCATGGTGGTGTTGAGTTGATGGTTGGACTCGATGATCTTAGAGGTCTTTTCCAACCTTAATGATTCTATGATCTGTATGGCGATATTTGGGTGTGTAAAATGAGGATTGAGGGAGATCTTTGAGCGCTGACCTTCCCAACCCCTGCCTTGACATGAGGCTCCTCTAACTGAGGCTAGACCTACGTCTTGTGGACGTAGTCAACAGAAATAGGCGCTGCCTGCGTGATGCTGGTGCCTTCGTTCACGTCCTGCACCGCTGCCGTTGCATCACCTGGGCTGCCGGCAGCTATTGCTGTGCCTCACTGGGAGGAGAAGACAAATAACCTCCCTTGGGCCACGTGGGGTTCCCAGCACAATATATAAAGCTGTCTTGAGGAGCGTTTAATGTGTTTGCAAAGGGCTGGGGGGTATGGGTGGCTTGAAATGTCTCCTTGCGTGCTGGTTGCATTAGATGTCTTTGCTTGGATTTTAGCCCCTTTTCTCCTGCTTTTTTTGGGGGTTCTGGTTTTGTGGATTTAAGGGTTGAAGGCTGCAAGCCCTGGGCTGTTGTATCCTCCTGTTTCCTCCAGCCAAGGAGATGCAGACATTGCATTGGGATATAGAAACATGTAAAAATCATGATTTGTGCTCTAAAAAATGAGCTGAAAACCATTAGTGCTTCTTGTATTCATGTTTTCAGGTCTGTCTTTGCTTTCTGAAGCTTTGGGGCCAAAGAGGGAGTGGAGGGAGGCCTGGAAGGGACTTCTGGTCCAGTCTTGTTTTGGCTGGGGAGCACTTTATTCTGGTGGCTTCTCGGTGATTCTTGGTGTCGTTGAGGATGCTGTTGCCTCTGTTTTCTTCTTCTTGATGCCAAAAACCTGCACTTCCTCCACAACTCACACTTTTCCAAATCATGCTTGTTTTCTGGACTCTTCAGTAAATCGGTATCTTCCTTGGCGTGTGGTTTTTCTTCCCTGAGGCCTCAGTGCTGGGGTTGCTTTGGGGATTATCAGACACCGCTGCTCACCTAGTGCTGAGCCAGGATTGCATCTCCGTAGCGGGCGCGCGGGGCTGGGCTAGCCCTTCGTCTTGAGCGAGCCGAGGCTCCCCCCCATTTCCAGTCTCCAGGCCCCAGGCTTTTCAGAAATAACCAAAACCTCGTTAGATTTGCGGGATCCCTCAGGCACGCGGCGGTGGATTGGGATGGCAGCCTGTCCCCAGCTCCGTGGGGGGACCTGGGGGCTAAGCTTCGGTCGGAGCATCCCTGCGGTGCTGTGCCCTGCACCGGGGCTGGACCGGCTCGGATGCCGGTGGGTGACCCTTTCCCAGCCTGGGATGGTGCATGCC
>NW_009196239.1:508-13662 GCF_000690835.1 Fulmarus glacialis | reverse complement strand
GTGAGCCGGTAGAATCACAGGTAGAGCCTATTGTTAACAAGGATCGCTCTGGATCCAGAGGGGATTAATCGGCCCCGGCGCAGCGGCTGGCACGGGGTCCCAGGACACTGCGAGGGTCGGGTAAGCCATGGCAGGAGGTGCAGGGGACATGGGTGGTGCAGCCCGAGGTGAGCACCCGTGGACTTTCCCCCCCTGCACCCCCTGAGCGTGCTGGGGCCGTGCCTGAGGGGCTCGCTGCCCGAGGCTTTCCTGGGCGGAAAACCTATGGCTGGGTTGGAGCTGGGGGTGCTGAGGAGCATCAGTAGCTCCCTCTCCCTTGTCCACCGCCATGCACTGCTGTGACCGGGCGCTTGGCATGGGAACGGTTTTTGGAGGAGACCTGGGGGGATGTGGTGGTCCCTGGGGTGAAGCACAGCAACAAGGATGGGTGAAATCAGGCCAGGTCCTGTTGGGTTTAGGATGAGCCCTTGTCCCTTCTGTCAGCCCTGGGTAAGTCCCTTTCGGTGGCTGCACTCTCGCCCGGGCAGTGTGGGGCCAAGCCTGTGTTCCCGTGCCCTGCTTTGGACCCAAGGGCGAAGGGACGGGTTTTACTTCTTAAATAACAAGCTGCTGAAGTGGATGCTGAATATGAAAGCAGCAGTGAGGGACTGCAGTTAGTGTTGTCCTTTTGAAAGGAAACACAATAGTTATCTGTTATGGAAGGGTTTTCTTTTTTCCTTTTGACTTAATTTGGCATTTGCAGCACAGGGAGTTTCTGGGAGATGGCATGAGGCTTCTTCTACTATGGGGTTTTGGTTTTTTTTTCCTTGCCACAGTAGCTTTAGAAATTTATCATCACTGCTCTGGATTTGGGCTTTTTTTTTCCCCTGGCATATGGATGTAGCAAGCTTGGAATAAATGCGATCCGTTAGCCGTTTCAAGCAGGCTGTACGTACACGGCGCTCCACGTCTCGCGGCAGACTGGGATTTTCAGAAACACTCCGTACTGGCTTCGCGTGTTAAAGCTTCCGTGGGCTGCGGAGAGCACCCGAGCCTCTTTAGAGGATGCATTGCTTGGTGTGTAGCGTCCTTGGTCGAAACCTGCTCGGGGGGTTAGGCTGTGCGGTGGGGTCTGTGCCCATAGCACTGCTTCCTGGGCTCCAGATGTGCTGGGCCACATCTGGACCAGGCAGCACACCGTAGCCGTGCGCTTAGTGCCGTGGCCCCCATCCGAATTGTTCGCTTTGGTTTTCAAATGGGATGAGAAAGCTCGTGGGCGAAAGGAGCTTGACCCAGAGGCGTTGGCTCGGCTCCTGGCAACCCCCCCCAGCTCTCGGGCTTGCTCGTGGACCCGCACCAGGCTACAGGTGATTCAACACTTTGCCTGGAGATCCGAGGTGGCTGGAAAGAGCCTAAAACCACCGGGAATTTTCTCCAGAGGGGTAACTTGGGCACTGAGGCTGTGTTAAGTCTCATGTCTAGAAGTCCCTCGGAGGCTGCGCGTGATCCGCAGCCAGCCTTCCTTCCCCCCGCCGCGGGGATGCTGACTGCTCGGAAAGTTCTTTGCCGACGGTTTGACAATTTTTTTTGTGGGCTTGCTGGTGTTAACAGGCTTCGCTGCTGCATTTCTGAGGCCAGGTTTTCTGTGCAAAATAAAAACGAGCGTGGTAGAAACGAGCCACAAGGGTGAGCAGGGAGGGGCGTGGGTGCTCCGGCAGCCTGACCCACGGTCGGCGTTGGGTGACGCAGGGTGTCTCGGAAGGCGCAGGAAGGGCGAATGCTGGGATCGCTGCGTATCCCCGGCGAGTGGCTTATCTTGCACGGAGCAAGATGCGGTCCGGGTACACAAGGGCAGCGATGGATGGGGAGATGTCCCGAGCGTGTGTGGGACGTGCCCGGGAGGTGGCTGGTATGTAGGGTGTCCGCTCTGGTCTGTACTTGGCTGATAAAGGGGGTGGCCCAAGTCTAGGAGTAGCTTTGGCTTGAAGGTGCTCAGTATTTGACTCAAGGGTGGTTTTGGAGGAGAGATGGGACAGGTTTATGTCTTGGTGCCCAGCGGGTGCTTCCTCGCTGAGGGATTGTGTCCGAGAAAGGGAAGGGAAAAAGGGGACAGTGAAGGGCTGGACACAAAGCCTTCCTCCTCCCTGTTGGGATGCTGGAGTTGTTTCACTCGGAGGCTTTAGGCAAGAAAAAAGGACTAGGACAGACCAGTTGCCTTCACCTATTTTCCTGGAACCCAGTGCAGGTTATGAGCTGAGCATCACGTGCAGAGGGGGTGATGAGCTGAGCATCGCTTGCGGAGGGTGACAGCGTGAGCCTGGGAGCCGTGGGGCAGAGCCTGGGAGCAGCTCTTGGAGCTGGGAGAGGCCAGAAGCTTTGTCCCAGCAGCCGCTGCTTTAGGGGAAAGCCTCGGTTTTGCTGGAGAGCCAGACCCGGCTGCAGTGCTGACCCCTGTGAAGCCTGCGCCGGGTGCTCTCCCAGACAGAATCCCATCTGGGTGCTCGCAGGCTTTAAGCATCTTCTGTTTTCAGCTGGGGACTGTAGCAAATTGCCGGCCTATTTGTAGAGGCTGTCCAGCCCGTTGCAGTCAGAGGGAAGGGTGTAAAACCCAGGGAAGCATGACTGTTGTATTCCCAGATGCTGATTCTGTGCTAGCGTGTAACATGATGAGGTTTTAATACAGCCCCAGACTGGAGGAAGGCTGGAGCCCTTGCAAGGACTTCTGTTGGTGGCTAACACACAAACGAGGTTTAAACCCCGAAAATGACCTGGTTTAAACCCTAAATGTTGTATGGGAGTTGTGTATCAGCTCCAGCCTGGGAAGGGTGGATGTGTCAGCATGGTACCCTCCTGGGAGGGATGAATTTTGGTTGCTGCCACTTGGAGGGATGGAGGCGGGAGGCTGGGGACCATGAAGGATAATTTCTTGGATCGCCCCAGCTTGCTCGAGTGTCTTGCTGGTGCTCTGAAGCCTGCCGGCAGACGGTGGATGGCTGGCATGGGAAAATCAATAGCATTAAACTATTTAGGAAGGAGCGAGTGGGCAAGAGGAGAGAGGGGGAGTGACGCTGCCAGAAATAGCATTGCCCGTTTTCTGAGTCGCCAAGGCTCTGAAAGCAAATGGTCTCTGCTGGTGTCCAGCATGAGCATGCACGGGGGGGTGATGGTGACGGGAGCAGTGCCGGATGGCCGTGCCAGAGGAGAAACCCCCGGGTGGCTGCAGGCTGAGTATCGTGCGCCGGCAGTCTTGCACTGCTGGTCCTCAGCCATCCTCGAGTTATCTAAAAATTACAGGTGGCAGTTTCCTAGTGTAAAAAAAGCTGCGTGCCACCCGTGGAAGAGCCTCGTCTGCCTTCCCAGAGACGGAGAGGGACGGATGGGGGGGCCACCGATAAGCAGCCGCTTCCGCACTCCGCAACGTGATTGCCGATGTTTGCAAATATGGTAACGTCCAAGCACACACGCTGCTGTAAAAGGGCCAATTTCCTGATAGAGCTATGAGCTAATTGAGCTGCCGGGCATTATTTCAGTAGAGAGATGGGGCCGATGAGTGAAGCGGTCAGCTTGGGTCAGAGCAAAACTCCTTCTAGCTCCGTGCCTGGTCCTGCTGCTCAGCCAGGACTGTGGAGGATGCTGGGCTGGACTGGTGCATGTCTTAAGAAATATAAGGAATAGTGTAAGAAATAGGATGTACATTGCTCTTTGCCTGCTAGATTTTCCCAGGCTCTGGCTATCAGCAGCGCAGAGCTTGGCGATTGCAGCTAGGCTGTTATTCCTGGCTGTGCCTGCCCTCCTCTCCTCCATGAATTCATCTCGTCCTTATTTTGAGCTCGTTTGTGCCGTGCATAAGTGTCCCACGAAGCAGCTATGTGGCAGGAAGGTTGCTTTGGTATAAATTATTCCGAGTAACGTGCTTCAGAGGGATGAAACAGCAGCGATGAAATAATGCCACAAATAAAGAGGAGAAGAAGGGGAGGCAATTGTGGTATTAACAGCTCGATGCCAGCGATTGTAGCACACTGATAAAAGAAGCGTAAAGCGGAGCTGGATGAGCTCTCGTCGAAAGAAGAAACATTTTGAGGAGGAGAGGGAGCCCGACGATAAGGCGGTGGCTTTAATCCTAAAGGGAGGTGCTGGAATTGCCGGCGCTGACGAAGCGAGGCAGCGATAAGCACCGTTGTGGCTGGGGTTTGGAGGGGGATTGGCACCAGGGGTTAGGGGCAAAGCTGCACTGCTGGAGGGAGGGGAGGCCACCGAGGGTGGCTGGGATCCAGCCGGACCTATCCGAAAAAGCAGCACCTAAAAAGGCCCGTGCTCTGTGCCCGTCCTCTGGCCCGGATGGTTTCCAGAAGCACTAACCTTTCACTTGGCACCTTAGCGAGGCGGCTGGGCTCGTGCCCAGGCTGGCTTAGCCCACGGCTCCAGGAGCGTGGCTGCCTTTAGGAGCCAGAAGGAAGCACCCAGGCTGTCCTGAGGGATTTGATGGTGTCCCCCGAGGAGGAGAGGGGTCCTTAGGACTTCCCGGGGTGTGTGCGTTGGATGGGAGGTGAGGACTGGGCTCAGCCAGGTTATGGGTCCTGGCAGATAAAGCAGGGCTGCGGAAATGTTCTGCCCATAAATACTGATTTGTTTTCCTCCCCTCTCCCATACTGTAGGAGGTTGGGGAGAAACTGGCCTCAGGGGGTGCGCTCTGGGTGTGTGTGGCAGCTTGGAGTGGCTGAGGGTGGCAGGGACAGGTGAGGATGAGGAGGGGGAGGAAGGGCAGGGGCTGGTCTGGGCTTTTGCCCCTGAGCAGCTGAGTGTCCTGGGGCATGCTCTCCTACCCTTTGGACCGAGCAGGGAAGCTGGTTGCTTCCTAAAACGTCCTCAAGGCCTGACTTGTGCATCTGTTATGCTGACAGGCAAGAAATACCTTTTTATTGCCTATTTATCCTGACCCAGCTCAAGCCAGGATAAGGCAAAATGCAAATCCACTCAGTTCTCTGCGGTGTGCAAGGTAAATGGGGAAGGGTTGTAGAAGACTTGGGCGAAGGAGCAAAAAGAAAACCTGCCTTTCCTCTTTTTAGATTGAATCGGGAAGGTCTTGCTCTATTTACCCAGTGTGATGCCCACCCCGTCAGGGGCTCCGGCTTGTCCTTGTGGCTGGCGAGGACCTCGCGGCGGAGGATGCGTAGCACGATTTCTCCTCCTAGTCTTCAGCGTGGCAGGACAGACTTATTCTCCATCCCCTTCCCTTCTTCACTGTGCAATTTGTGCAAGAGACTGTCTTTTTTTTTTCCTTTGCACAAACAATAAGACCTTTTCAGTGAGTCTTTGCACATAATGAGAACAAAAGTCAAAGAAGAATAAAGCCTGCCGTCGCTCACCTTTAAAGCATCCTTTTGTTTTAACCTCTCAGGGGTGCTGTGACTCCTTGTGCCGGGAACCTGATGTTTGCATGATCGTATAATTGCCTTTGCGGGTCTATTAAGTAATGACACGCATTGTGGTTTGTGAGTCACCTTGGCGAAGGCACCGTTGGAAACGAGAACTTTTTCTCCCTGGCTTTGCTAGGTTAAACAAGAATTTTGTTATTATTTTTAAGTTTCCTGGCTGGAGGGAAGGAGGGCAGTCTGAAAGAGCTGCCACTGAGCCCGGTGGGGGTGAAATGCAAGGAGGGAAGGCAGAAGGCTGGCCTGGGAGATGGCCAGGGGATGCTCTCCTCCTGCGATGCTGTAGTCCGAGCCGTGCGTGTGTCCTTCCTGCCCCATCCCAGCAGGCAGTTCCTGGCTAAGCCAGATGTTTTTGGAGAAGCCATAAGCCATAGCATGAAGCCAGAATTGGGGCACGTGCTGGCAATGCCCGGGATGCATCGGTTGCCATCCAGACCCACGACCACCCTCTGGGGAGCCCAGACCAAGCGGCTCCCAGGTCTTATGGTCCATCTTGGGACCACGTGCGTTCAGCCTGCCTCGGCACGGGGGAACAAACTTTTCCCGGGGCCGTGCTCAGGAAGCCTGGATGCTTCATGGCTCCCTGTTTTTCCTTCTGTATTTATGTCAAATCCTCTTTGCATCCGTGGTTTCAGGCTGACCTGGGTTTCTGATCTCCCACATCAAAAGCAATGCCCTGTTCTCAGCCCCTTCCCGTGTGCTGCCTCAATTCAGGCGCTCTGGAGCGAGGAGCAAGGGCTGGGCTGTCTTCTGCCAGCAATGTTTCCCAGAGACCGGTCCATTTATTTTTTTTTAAAGCATTTTCTTTCTCTGTTGCACAGCAACTTCTAACACACCCTGGCTCGTGCTGGCAGCTCCTGCTCCTCTCTATACCTTGGCAATTCTTGCAGCTGCTTTTGGGCTGAGAGCAATGGGGGACCGATGCTGAACCCTGATGTCATTTGGGGGTCACTTGTCCTCTTTGAAACGAGCCAGCTCAGGCTGAGTTACCGGGCTCAGCGGCACCGCTTCCACATCCAGTGCAGGAGCAGCCGAGGTGCGATGTGCAGAGCCAGCTCTGCTGCTGCGTGCTAATTAAAGCATAAATTAGGGCTGTCCTCGGGGATGGTGGTGCTCTGTCCGTGACTACCTGCACCGGCTCTTGGCTTGCCAAATAGCCAGGGAATGGCGGGCTGGGATGTGGAGACGCTGCTCTCCCTGTGCCCGTGGCTGGTTTCCATATGTGCACTTTATGTTAGCTGTGTTGCAGGAACGACAGGCGGCCCCGGAGGATCATCGCGCCTTTCCGAGGAAAACCTCCTCGCGGTGGGAGCCGGAGGGAGGAAGGCAGGGTGGCCCTGGAGGGGTGAGGGCCTGCACTCTCGTGCAGGAGCAGAGTTATATTCCTGGAGGGTGGCCCGGTGATTACAGCTGGAAATTATCTTAAGAAGTCCTGGCTCTGCCCTTCTTTGGAAAGCAAACTCCGAAGGGCACGCTCTCTGGCTACGTGTGCGTATAGCTCCAAGCACTGCTGGTTTGTAGACGTTGCTGTGGCACGGATCACGGCTTGCTTTCCTGCCCCTGATTATTTCTATTCCCGTGCTGTTTGCAGAGCAGCGGTGCTGTGCTAGGCGAGCCCAAACCCAGCGCTTGCCCGCTGGAGCGATACCTCTCCCCTTGGCCCTGCCGGGGGGAAGAGCTCGTAGAAGGAAGGGAAACACCGAGCTGTGCCTGGCATCGTCCTGCGTTCCCCATCTCTGCCCGTGGCCGATGGTATGTGCACGCTCAGGTCTGCCTATGCGTGTTTTCTCTGCCTTTCAGGGGGGGAACTGGGATGCTGGTGGGGGTCGGTGCTGGCGTGGTGCTGATATCGGGGTTGGCAGGTTGCAGGGGTGATGGGTGTGCGATGAGGGGTACCTTGCCTTGAGATGCAGAAACATCTGTCTGGCACCGAGGGGTGCAGGAATAGGCAAAGAGATGAGACTGTCTCAAAGGTGATGCTGGAAGAAATTTGGGCATCGGGTTGTTTGTCAGGATGGGCGTTCCCAAGCACCGGGACACCTTGCCATCCATGCCTGGTGCTACCCCATCACTGAAATCCCTATGTCAGGCCAGCCAGAGCTCTGTCTCTCACTGCTGCCCCAGCAGCATCGTGCCTGCCCTTGGCCGTGCCCTGAAAGCATCCTCGGACCTGGGGCTCGCTGCCTGCAGCCGGGGCCGGGGGTCCCGCTCCCCTGGCATCTCTGGCTCTCCTGCCTCTCTGTGCTGGAGATGGAGGGCTGATTTCTTTGATGTACATTTATATAAATAACAGTGGGGTTGTTTAACAGTTGCTCTTAAGGGAGAGATGAGATAATTTCATGTTTTGATATTCTTAAAGCTGATTCCCCTGGGAGCGGCGCTCTGCGGGAGGGCTCTCGTACCGGGGCTCTGCTGGCATGGGCAGAGCCCTCGCACCCCCCATGGGCTCGCTGGCCTTTGAGCTGGCTCCTGGTTGGGACGGGGTCCGAGCAGCAGCCTGGCCCCATCCAGGCTCAGGGCGGCTTTTCCCGGGAAGCAGAAGCGGTGCTCAGCCCTGGGGAGCAGGCTCTGCTGCTGAAGCATCACGCCAGCCATGAAAACCCTGGCACGGCAGAACAAAAGCCGTTTCCTAGACAAAAGGTTGTCTGGTGCCGGAGCGTATCCCAGCTTGAAGCAGCCCCTGGGTGTTTGGAGCTGTGCTCTTTCCTCCATCTGACCTTTGCAGTCGTTCCAGGGGTCTCGGTTGTAGCATCTTGGCACTGTGAAGGCCCAAAAAATAGTTTGTTATATGTGAATGGGTGATGAGAAATGAATGTTTCTTGAGAAATGAGCCAAACGGCCCTTCTTTGATTGCACCGTGTCCCTCTGCCCTAAACATGCTGGTGTGTGCGGTGCTGCCTTCCCCCGGCTCTCCTGTACCGGGACGTTTGCCCCGGCCCTTTCACCTGCACCTCTTGCTGAGCATAGGAATAGCATTTGCCTGTAAATGTCTCTTTTCTTTTCATTCTTTCCCACCTGGCTTTAGTCTCTCCGTTACTGGTGTCGCACAAAGCTCCCAAGTATGGGATGCGGCACTGGTTCTTGCTGGGTACCAGGGATGCTGGGAGCAGCTCTTCCCACTGCTGCAAACTGGTGGGGGCTATGGGAGGGGGGTTTAATCCAACAAACTTTTCCCCAGTAACAAATGACTCAACTAAAAATAGCTCGCCCTCGCCAGCTGGCTCCCGCAGCCGCCGTGCCGCCCAGACCCAGCCGCCGCCTTCGGTGCAAGACGGAGGAGCCAGAGGACCGGGGGGGGGTCCGGAGCTGGCCCGATCGGGGGGCTCGCCCACTGCGGCATCCGTGCCGCTGCGAGGGGAGGTGCACGTGGTCGGAGAGGAAAAGGCCACGAGGATGAATCAGTCGCTCTCGCAGCCCATCTGTCTCTGTTTGGAGGGGCCCCACACTGAATTGCTTCCTAGTGCTCTGAGGTTTAGTGCTCTGCTTAGCCGTGCTGCACGAGCTCTCCTTCTCCCCTTGAGCAGGGACTAATAATTGGCAGCTCGGGGTAGGCACGGCTCAGCGGAGAGAGGCAGATGGCATTTGGTTGCCCCAAAAATCAAGTGGTCCCTGTGGCCCGGGAGAGGCAGGTTAGCGAGTCGGGGGGTTTGATGGATTTGGAGCATCCCTATGCCCTGGGAAGGGTGGAGCGGGGCTGAGATGTCTGAGCATGTGAGTTCCCAGGGGGACCAGCCAAGCTCGGGGAAGAGACATCCCCTGTGGGCTGGGGAAGCAGAGAAACCCTGCCTGGCGTGGAGTGTCCCCGAGATGCTTGGGGGCAGCATCCTAGATGCTCTCCTATAGATATACATCTGGCTCTTGTCCCTGCTGTGCTCTTTCCTTGCTCATTCAGGAGAGAGCAGTGACACTTGCTTGCAAGGGAAAGCACCAGCATCAGAGCAGCAGCTTGCTCTGTTGAAATCATCCCCCCAAATCCCCGGGGAAGGCTGCGGGGCTGCTGGACCGTGGTCGGAGGACTCTGACGGCTTTGCTGCTTGTTGCATACAACACGGCCAGGGTTTGTCCATCCTGGGCTGAGGCCTCGTGCCCTCTCTGGGAAGGGGTCTCTGCCTCCCCGCTCACCCGGGGCTCGTGGCAGCGCTGGAGCCTCAGCACTGCGGTGCTGGACCCTTGTGCTGCCGGGGGAAGATCAGCCCCCGCGGGCCAGCACAGCATTAAGCCTTTTTGCTTTAACTCTGGGGATTTTGGTGAAGGTTATTCAGATAATGGAAGCAAAGCGCTCACCCAGTGCCTTAAGTGCAGTTATTATGGTAATACATAGTTACTTGGCTAAAGACTTGATTGCTGCCATTGTAACACAAACACATACACAGAGAAAACCCCTAAAAGGAATTTCCTCTGTGTAGGTCAGTGGTGCTGGGAACCTGCTTCTCTCTGCAGCTCTTCGTTTAGTTAATCACCTGCTAGAAGGAAAAAAAAAGTATTTCCAGGGTCTCCTGCCTGCAGAGGCCGTGTTCCTTGGCTGTGGTGTGCGGTTTGGGTGGAGATATCGGGGTTGAGTCACCTGGCGGTGCGTCGTCATCTTTCAAGGATGCTGCAGAGGGACCTGTGAATGTCTCTTCTTCCATCCCTTGTCCGCTGGTGCCGAGGTCTCGAAAAGGCTGTTCTCGGTGGTTCGTGGGGTGGGATGCTGCCCTGGGTTGCGTCCCGTGTTGACGTACAGGCTAAGGGGCAAGAGAAGCTCACTGCGCTGTCCCTGTTTGGCTGCGGCAATCCCAGTGTGGGAGGGGATGGATGGATGCTGGGGGTGATCTCTCTAATGAGATCCCCATTAGATGGGGTGAGCTCCAGCTGTGCATCGTCACAGCTGGGTGCTCTGTGACCTCAGGTGTCCCCTGGGTTGTGTTGGGAGCAGCGCGATGCTCCCAGCCACTGTGCAGGTGAAAGCACACAATGGCCAGCGATTTTGCAGCTGAATATCCTCACTCTAATTCAGTTTAACTGCTCCCAGTGCCCTGTGGCCACGGCTTTATCTAGATGACTTCTCTGCTGCAGGGGCAAACAGTAAATTTCCTGACTCTTACTACTTTTAGACTGAAATTTGGGAGATAAGAGCCTCTAGAAACTTCATTTTCTGGTATTGAAAGCCTGCTATGTGTCACAACAGCAGCTGTTCCTCGGCTCGCCTGTATCAAATGCAGCCAAATGCGCTCTCTGTGCAGTGGTGTCCACTGCTTCTGGTGCAGGCGGAGCGGGGGCTGCCTGGAGCCACGAGCGGCTCTGCGCCGCGCTCTCGCCACGTCCCGGCCGTGCAACCGGGGATACGGACAGAGAGCATCAGCCGGAGTCACCCGTGGGAAACCACGTGCGGTACCGTGGGGTGGTCGGAGAGGTGGATAGACTGTTTTCTTTTGCTATTTTTGTTTTAATTATTACTTGTCATTAATGGAGCTGCAAAGCCATCTCCTGTCCCGCCGTTAGCAGGGAGCTGTGCAGGCCGAATTAAAGGTATTGCCATGCAGTTCGAAGGGGACTCAGAGTTATGTGCCCAAGTTGTACGTTATTAAGCAAACCCGGCATGGAGGTAGGGTTGCCGGCCAGCTGCGTGGCCCCAGCTCCAGCCACAGCCTGTTCCCGGCAGATACCGAGCTGTGGGTTTCTATCGACGGGATCAAAAGATAACTCCTTGTTTTCAAAACCAACCACGTCTTGGCTTGCTAGAGGTTTCCCGTTTGCGGGAGGCAGGGCTGGCGTTTAAACAGCAGAAGCCAAATTACATGAGCAAATGTGGTGTTTTTCCCACTAATTCAGATTTTGTGTAAAAAATAAAGTGGGTTTGTTTTCGGTGTAAGGCGGGGGACCAAAGGCTAGAAGACGGGCAGATGCCCTGATGTCAGATGCTTCGTACGCGGCGCATGGCATCCCGCGAGCACCCTCGTTAGCACGTAGCCTCATCAAAATGTTCTGGCATCCTCCCTTCTCTGCTTGTCACTTCTCCGGAGGGAACGTGGCTCGTTCTGCTGGCAGCGTGAGCCCTGTTTGCTTAGGCGGAGGCAGAGCTAATTATTTCTATTTATTTCCTCAAACTTTCTCGATGTTTCATTTGAGGGTTCTGCTTGAGCTTCTTCACTTGTCTCCGAGCCTGGGAGTCACCAGTGTCCCTGGAGCAAGCCTGGCGGGAGATGCATTGGTAGGCATCAGGAGAGCCGGTGTCCGCGTGGACGCTGGACCTCCCTCGGGATGTGTCCTCGTTTGCTCTTAGCTAATTGTCCCCGCGGCTCTGCTGCAGCCCTGCCGCGGCTGAAACCCGGAGCGCTCGTGCTTGGTGTGCAAGAAAGCCAAGGAAATGCTCAGGGAAGAAACAGGGCTGCAGAATGGTTGTTTAAAAAAAGAAAAAAAAAACAAACCACACAAAACCAAAATACGAACAGAAAAAAAACCAGCCTCCAAACCCCAAAGAAAACCTGGTGTGGCTGGATGAGGAGTTAAACTTTAGCAGGGGAGGGTTGAAAACGAGCAAAGCAGTATGAGAGGGTAAGGTATATGTTAGGAAAATGAGAAATTGTAAAGGTACCCAGGACTGGATTGAAAAAGTAATTAATGCCCGTAAAAAAAAAAAAGTAAGTCACATGGGTAAGCAAAGTAGTGAAGCGAAGAATCTGTTTATAGCAGCCAAACTCTTCTTATCGATGTGCTAATTAATTTGCTGAAGCTCTTAATGGCAGTTGCCTTTTTCTTTCTGGAGATATTGCCAAGGGGTGAACACCTTAGGCCGGGCAGGTTTAAATTTGGGGGCAACTTTAGACACGGCGTATTTGGGGTGCAGCCCCACGGACCCAAAGGAGATGGGATGCTTCCCTGGCTGCGCCGTGCATCCTTCCCCTGCGGCGTGGGGAAGTCGGGCTTATTTTGGCTAGCATGGGGCCCCGCGCTCTGTTTTGTCCCCTCAATTACTCTTGGGGTTTTTTTTAATATTTAATTTATTTTTGTTCCTGGTGTGGTGATTTCCTAGCCTTTCTTCTGACCGCTGTTCTCGCTTCCCTTTTTGCTCTGGAGGAGTTCAGGTGTCTCTGAACAACAGGGGAAGGGGTTGAGATGACTGATGTGCTCAGTTTGCTGTGTTATTGCTGTATTTCAGGGGGTTTAAATCCTCTTTTCCCTTGCTGGGTTGTTTCCCCCCTGACGTCAGGGATGTAGATAGGAAGGGGGTGACAGCCCCGGTGTGAAGCGCCTGCTGCCTTGCTCTTTTCTCTCGTCCCCTCTTCCACCTCCATCATGGGCAAGCGCTGGGGGGGGGATTTCAGGGACTGCCGGAGCGAAGCCCTTCCTGCAGCAATAACGTGCTGAAGGAGCTTCTCCAAAATGAGAATAAAACTTTTCACCGCGACAAGGCTTTAGGTGTATCCTCAGACCCGAGCATCTCCTGTCTATAGAGCATCGTCTATTTTGCGTAGCCAGGGAGGTGTTGCTCGGCGCGGTGTTTCTGGCAGCGTTCCTGCGCCTTTCGCTCCGATGTGCAGCTCGAGTCAAAGCCGCGCTGATATTTCTGCATCCAGCCTCCTAAGCTGCTGCTTGCCTCTGCCAGGCTGCCTGGTCCTCATCCCGGGGCTACAGGGATGCTCCCGCCAGGGATGCTCCAGCGCTGTGCCCACCTGGGAGGGAGCGTGCGAGGGCACCGCACCATCTACCGGTGCCGCTCGCACGGCCCCTGCCTGCGTGGGCAGCCGAGTGCGGGCAGCAGAC
>NW_009196239.1:0-299 GCF_000690835.1 Fulmarus glacialis | reverse complement strand
GAGACAGCTTGGGGGCTTGTCACATTGTGGTCTAGCCGTGGGGAGCTGTGCTGCTCCGGGGACCCCAGGGAAGGCTGGCTGGGGGGGTCAGAGAGCTGCAGGTTCAAGGGGTACAGGGGTGCCCAGACTGGGAAGGAGGAGGAAAGCAGTAAGGCAGGAGGTGCTACCCTTCCCCTAGCCTTGGCGCCCAGTGTTGTGTGCCCCGTGCCTGGTTTGAGAGGTCCTAGCCCAACAAACCCAGCAGAAATGGGACTTTCAGCGGGTGTGGGAGAAGGGGAGGGAATTTGGGGGGCGAAGAG
>NW_009196238.1:385-3368 GCF_000690835.1 Fulmarus glacialis | reverse complement strand
GCTGCGCCGCGGGCAGCACCTCGCCAGCCAGCGCTGCGTGTGGGGAGAGGGCAGAGAGCTGGCACAAGGAGCCCAGGAGCATCCCTGCGGCATGTGCCTCCTCCTCCCCTGGCCACATCCCCAGGGCTGCCCAGGGTTGCCCAGGGCACAGGGCAAGCCCCGCACGCTTCCACCAGCCCAGCAGCTGTATTTCAAGTGTCTTGGTCCTTCAAGGCTCAGGCACTTGGTTGCAAAGGACTGTAAAGCTGCTGCCTCCAGCCAATGCCAGCTCCCGGGCCGTGCTGCTCCTTGCCAGCTCCAGGGCCGTGCTGCTCCTCACCTCTCTCTATGTCCATGATGACAGAGGTTTTCCCCGCATTGTCCAGCCCCACGACAAGGAGGGTCACCTTTCTGGGGAGCAACAACAGCGGGTGAGCATCCGAGAGAAAGACTGTGCTCCCTGGGGATCAGTGACCATTGCTGGCCCCGGGGCTCCCAGGCAAGGGACCCTGCGCACAGTGGCTGTGCTTTGGCCAGGAGAGGGGCAGGACAGTGACAGGCTCTGGCTGAGCTGGAGACAGGGGCAGGGACAGTCCCCGGTGCCCAGGAGAGGGTGAGGGCAGGCACAGGTGGAGCCACCCCGGCACCTTGGGGCAGCTGCGCTGCGGAGCCTTCAATGCACTTCCTATGGCAATGATTTCTTTTCAAATCATATAGGATTAAGCAATGATATGCACAGGCCAAAATGATTGTTCCTTATATGCAAATGGTTAATGATTGCTCTTGGTATCTTTCCACGTCAGTGAGTTCTGTGTATACATGGCTAGGGAGAGGTAGTGAGGACATTTTATGAGTTTATGCCTGGACTCAGGAGGTTTTTCCTGTTGCTAAACAGTCCTGTTTGGTCTCCAGCGACATGCTCCACCAGAGCCATGCGCAGAACGTTTTCCCTGTGGTTGACAAGCCACAGTAGTCATTCACAGTGTCGTTTTCTTCCTTAAACATATAGACCAGGCTGTGTGGGCGACGCAGCTCCACCTCCAGCATTATGGCAATGTGTCCTTGTTGGCAGGAGAGGACCATAAACCCCCTCACTGCCTGCAGTGTCTGCCTGGGCTGGTGCAGTGCCGTCCCCAGGGAATTAAGCCGGGTCTCCTGACACATGCAAACACGGCAGGTGTTTCAGTTCATCCTCCCCAGCTTTCTTGGAGATGCAGAGAGGAAATCCAGCTGGGAGTGTCCCCCGCATGTGCAGCCCTGCCTGCCCTGCTCCCCTCCCTGCCTTGCTCCGCGGTTTGGGGATCGTTCCTGCAACGGGCACCACTCTCGCAGTGTTACCACACCGGTGCCCTCACCAGTAAACATGCGGGTAAATGTCGTGCCCCCCGGGGAGCCCCAAGGAGCGGGCACGGGGACCTACCTGATGGGCTCCTGTATGGCCTGCAGCCACGACCAGCAGTGGGAGAAGAGGTGGAACATGCTTGGCAGCCCCGTGCGGAGGGATGGCCTCTCTTCAGCACCTACAAAGCGAGCAGCCCGGCGTGTCTCCATGCTTCATCCCATGCCTAGTCCCCATGGCGGGGAGCATCTCACCCAAGGGTGCCCCGGCCCAGCGCTGCTGCTTCCAGCCTGATGCGCACAAGCCAAGCCGGGGGACAAAAACCAGCCCCCCAGGCAATACCCCACGGGCACGGAACCCCCGGCTGGACCCTGCCCTGGCAGCCCCTTCTTCCATCGCCGGAGCGCCCAGTCAGGCTCTCACCTGCTCGTCCCCACCATGCGGCCCCTGCTCACATCCCCTTTGCATAGCAGCTACTTAAATCTAATCTGGATTTAATTTACTTACTCCTCGCAGCCTCCTTAATCCTGGTGGGTCAGCCCAGGCTGGTGGCCGCTGGGACATGGAGTGCCGTGGGGCTGCTCGCCGCGCCAAGCGGCATGGCACAGCACTGCATTACCCAGCTGGCTGCACCCATGCATCACTGGGCAGCCTCGCACCTCTGTCGCTGGCTTAAATGGCTTGTGGTGGGGACATCGCCTGACAGCCCACGTGGGGCTTCCAGCTGAATTAGTGTCTCCTCTAACGAATGGCATCCCTGGCTCCTCGCTGCCTAATCCCTGCGCGGATGTTTCTCCACAGCCCCTGCAAGAAGCAGCCCCCGCACAGTGTGCACGGCTCTGCTGCCTGCCCAGGTGTCCCCTCTGCGCCGGGCTGGGGGACATCACCGCTCACTGCTGGTATTTCGTGCCCTAATGACGTACCCCCTGAGCAGCAGCAGGTCCTGTGCCGCTCGGAATAGAAATACCAACCAGCCCGAGCAGGTGCCTGGCCGGGAGCAGGGAGGCGGTGGGGGCCCTTGGACAGCAGGGCATGGAGCAGAGCCAAAAAAGCCCCAACTCCTTGATCTGCAATCCCGAAGTTCTTATCTTGCTCCTCAGGTTTCCTGCTGCTTCCCCCAGCCGGGGCTGCCCTCCCTGGGACGCTGCCGCTGTTGTGTGCAGAGGAGAGGCCGCACGGGGATGTCTGAGCCGCAGGAGCTTTGGGTGGGGAAAGTGGGATCTAGAGGGACGAGGACATGAGACCCACCAAAAGCCGCACTGGGGAGCAAACAGGGATCCTGCTGGCTCACATCGGTCCGTGCTAAACCACCCAGCGCCAGCAGCACTACCTTGACCAGCCGAGCCCCAGCCATGAGCCAAGGATGCCGAGATGCTGCCAGGCATCCCACGTCTCCGGGATGGCTCTGGGGGTGCAAGCCCAGGCTGGGCACGGCCCCTCGCTCCAGTCCCGCACGCTGCTGGGGAGCTCGGGGCACCCGCCCCTGGGCAAGGAAACTGCGCCGGAGCCACGCCATGGGCAGGGAACCACGCATGGTTAATGATTGATGGAGCAAGTTTCCGTATCGATATCACAGCCACGTGCAACAATATTTGGGGCGACTGTTCACCCCCACACCTCTGACGGTGGGGCAGTGGCTGCACCCCAGCTGCCTTAGCCTGGCCC
>NW_009196238.1:0-225 GCF_000690835.1 Fulmarus glacialis | reverse complement strand
CGGGACCAGCGGCGGTGCCAGGTTTGCAGGCAGCACGGGGCTGGAAAGCCTTTTGCAGAATTAGCCATACCAGAGCCGAAATGACTTGCTGGAAGAATCAGCGCCTGTCTCTGTGCCTGGGGGTGGCACTGCCAGGGGAGGGCTGGGCAGGGGACAGGACGAGGCACGACCACGGGTGCAATAAACAGGGAAGTGCCATGTGGCAGGCAGCCCTGGAGGCAGCGG
>NW_009196237.1:45022-108784 GCF_000690835.1 Fulmarus glacialis | reverse complement strand
GCAGCGCCCGGGTGCATTTGCAGAATGAGCTGATTGCGTTGTTGGGATGTTCGTGTCTGTGTGCCATCGCCTCCCCCAGCGTGGGGGGTTTGATTTGTTATCGCAGCATGACCGTTGCTTTTTGCTGGCAGAATAAATGCTTTATTCATGCAGATCTAAGCTTTAGCTGGGGGAAGGCAGCTTTTTTTGAAACGTCCAGTGTTACCTAAGCAAAAAGGAGAAATTTAAAATCCCCAACTGCACTGCTGCAACCCTTAAGAGATTCGAAACGGCTGTAAAAAAGCAGCAGCTCCTCTGTGGAAGCGCCCAGCCTGCCTGCAAGAGAGAAAATGGCATGGGTCGGGACAGGGCTGTTACCGGCCTGCCAGGCTACGCTGAGCAGATCTAGAACAAGACTAACGCACATTTGCTAGGGACAGAAGTGTGGGTTTTGCAGCATAGCTGTGTTTTGATGTGCACCACCAAAACATGGGTTGCTGGAACCATCTAGCCTCTGGAACGTGCAGGCAGAGCTCGTCCTCGGCAGCACAGAAAGGGTGAGCTCAACAAAAGCCCTGCAACAGCGCCTGCTTTTCCTTCACACTGGCCTACGAGGGCCTACGAGAATCTGTGGTCAAAGTCAGGCTAGGGCCAAGTATTATTCAACCCACCCCATCCCTGCCTTTGAGGACAGAGGTCCCTTGAACTGTACTATTCAAATTCTTACTTTTACTCCTTTAGTCAGTATTGTGCTCCTATTAGCGACTAAGCAAATACACCAATCTGTACCGTCCTCCAGGGCAGTTCAAGAGAGCAGGGTTTGGCTCAGGGAGCTCCAACAGCAATTGTTGGACAAATGTTTCCCATATCCTCTCTTGCTCGTGAACAATGTGTCCTCATGCCAGTAAGACCGTGGAGCTGCAGCTTTTGTTACATTTGTTAAGAGAAGTTGACAGTTATAAACAGACTTACTAAAATAAATCTACTCCTCTAAAAGTGGACGTGTTTTTAAAAATAATATTGTGTTCTCCAAAATATTTACGGGCAGGACTAGCTACTCATGGCTGCAACAGTTGCTTCTGGAAAAGAAATAAGTCTTTTCTTCATTCTCAGTTATAGCTGTTTGAGAGTGCCTTAGAGGAACTTCAGTTTTTCAGTTTGTTAAGGCTTGTAATCTGAACTCCTTACTTTTCTACACCTAGTGACTAAGCAGGTTTTTGTGATACTCTTCACCTAAATAACTCCCATGGTCCAAACTTACATGAACTTGTCTACTCTATTGTTTGTGCTTTGGCTGTTAGTAACCTTCAAAAAGATTATTCTTTCTAGTTGTTTCTTTTTTTTTTTTCCCTTCCCATCTTTCTCCATGAGCTGTTGAGTCACCTATCTGTAATAATCACCTTAAAGCCTCTATTTTTTGCTTTGGCTTATATGACTGACTTCATCTGCAAAGCATTTTGTGATATTCACTATGAAAAACATTGGATGAAAGGAGATGTTTCACTGGCAGGCAATGACAATGCAGAGAAAGTAAAGCAACTGCAAACATTCTGCCCCATGCATCGCTCATTCTGATTTCTGTACGTCAAGAGACAAGTTCAGAGCTAGTAAAATGGTATTGCAAGGAACTATCTTTCAGCGATAGGGAGACAGTGACAGAAACTATTCAGAGTAAGGAATGTCAAATCAAGAGGCAAGACTCTAACTGGATATTTATTTACAAGGCAGGGTAGATGGCATCAGTGGTTCCCCCTGTTTTCTTAGAGTCATTCCTCCGAACCATGGTACGAATGAAAAGATGTCTGGGAACTCTGGTACGTGCTATAAAAGCACGAATGAAAAGATGTCTGGGAACTCTGGTACCTGCTATAAAAGCTGTGTGACTCCATTACACTTACGTTGAACATAATGTAGAATCAGTGTGAAGCAAAAGAAAAAAAAGGAGTTGAAGAGTAGGCAGAAAAGAAGAGGGAAGGAAAGCTGTATCCTAGATTATTTCTTAGGGAGATAAGAAGAGAGTAAACTTATCACATGGAATGATGCTGCTAGGCCATCCCAGATGGCAGGAATGTGCAACAGGATTTACTAAGATGAAGGAAGAAAGTCTCTCGGGCGTGTTATCAAATTCCAGGGTTTTTTTTTCTGGTTTAGACCCACTGGGAGATAGGACACAATCTCTGAGAGGCAATGGCAGTCTCAAAATGGCAGATTGTGGCCTAAGAAAATCCTGGGCTGCTAAGTCAGTCTAGGACATCCTGACAGCTTTCAGGGGACAACTGAGGGAAAAAAAAAAAAAAAAGAAGAAAAGAAAAGAAAAAGAAAAGCAACAGCAAAATCCAGAATTCTGGAACTCAGGTTACCCTAAAGCATCCAGAACCTCTGTAAGTACTATCAGTCACGTTTCAAAAGGCAGCAAACTTATGCTCATCTCCTGTTTCTGCCTCAATCTAAATTCACATGTGTTAGCCTGCAAAATTACTTAAATTTCCTCACAACAGGAAGGATTCTCATCAGCACGTAAGTACAGGCAACCACCATTAGCCAGGTTATCAGCCACCCAGAACAAATGTGCTGTGCAAGACTTTGCAGCATCTGAGAAATTGTCTATTGCAACCACAAAGCAGTTCAAAAGGTTTTCTCCAAAAATCTCCTAATGGCTAGTGTTCTGAGTATGCCGCATGGTCTGTCAGCAATAAACCTTCACAAGCAAAGTCCTAACAAATCCAAGATGCCAGAAAAAATTTACAATCTCAGGTATTGGTACCAACTCTGGAGCTGTCTCACTAGACTACCATGCGTAGGGATGAATTGTTAGGAGCAAACAATTATCTGTCTTTTTACACGTTGAAAAATAAAACCAGTTCAACTTCCAAATTAAGTCAGCGTGAGGAACAGCATCCCTACGTGGTGTCTTTTCCTGCTGTTTTAAAGCCTCCTTAAAAAGTGCCAATATAATTTTCCTTGTTTCCTATCCCATCTGATAGAGAACTCTTCCCATGGGGGGAGGGAAATCAAAACAAAACACCCCCTCCCCACCCCACCACTTATTTTGGGTGCCTGAGGGTAAACATTTTCAGATTACCTGTTGCAAGGCTTCCAGTCCTCATTGCCCTCAGAAGAACAAAGGCCATCGCTTCTCCCTTCTCCTTCCACCCGCTTGCAGAAACTTGCTGGGCCTCACTGGCTGTCCTGCTAACCAGCACTGCCAATGCCCGCGATGCAGCCGCCTGAATTGTGAGACGTAATTGTCCCAGTTACATTTAGTAAATAACTTCCATGACACTTTTAACCTCAACATTTTGAAGCATACTTACATATAACTTTACATGATCAGGCAGGCTATTGAGCTAAGAACATCAAAATTTGCACTCCCTAAAGGTTAGTGGGGAAATGCCAGGAGCCTGGGGGGAAATGATGCATTTGCCTGTTTTGCATAATGATTTGCATAATTAGAAATAAAATATGTTCACAGTATTATATCTGCTTGCATTTCTATCAGTCTGATAGATTACTCTAAATTGCATCTTGTCTGAGCTCACCAAAGAAGTCTAGTCTTTCTGTAATGAGGCGGGAAAGCCTGGTATTTCACAGGCAGGGAGTGGGGAAGGCAAGCCCCTGCCCCCCACCATGGAGCCTTAATTTGAAATTAGATTGAAGACATAAGAAACTGATTGAAAAGAGCATATGGGGAGGGCACAGGTGACAAAAGGAAGGGGATACTGCTGGAGGGGATGTGGTTTCCCGCAGTGAGAGAGGTAAAAGCTGGTTGCATCATGGATTTGTAAGATAATTATTAGCTTATGAAGTAGTATCCCAAAGGATACAGGGAAGCCCCACTGCCTTCCACATTTATGATCGAATTGGAGAAAACATTAGGAAACGTTCACAAAGATGGCCTATCAGGCTGATGATTGCTTTCATCTCCCAGATCCATGAATAAGAAAACAAAACCTGAAGTTGATCTGCTCATCCCCACTCAGCAGTTCAGTGAGGACATCAGTTACATTTTAACCCTTGCATGACACTTTGAATTCCCCTGTTTCTTTAAAGTGAATTTAATCTGCTTTCTCACAGTTTTAGGGTTGCAGAGGCCCTTTGGTATAAAATGCAGGCAATCCCTCCCTATTTCACTTTCTTAAGCTAGGTGGTTTTTTAACAAGACAAATTCTTTGCTGGCAGCAGTATTATCAGCCAGGTCCTGTCATCATTCTGTCTGGGTGCAGTAATACTATAGTATGAAGAAGGGAAGCTTCCAGAGACAGTGGGAAAGGAAGACACTCGTGTCTGCTGCCCTCTTTCCATCAGTGCGGAAGATCCTGCTCTGAGAACCTGGATGTAGAATAGGCACATGCAAACTTACTTTTTGGTCCTCTAAATCTTAAAAGGTGCTTCTGTCCTGGCACGGTGATTGGACGCTTCCCAGACTGCTGTAGCTGATTTTGACCGATTCCATATACACTGGGATATGTGACATATAAGCCTGGGCAACACCGCAAGCAGAACCACTTGGGATGGAGCTGCCCCAGGCTCCCTGGGCTGGCCACCTTCTCTCAGATGCTGCAGGAGTCCCAGCCTCATGGGTGCTCCAGCTTATCCTGAGCTTCTCCCAGTGCCTGTGAAAATGACACACAGATATGCAAAGGTCTCTAGCAAAGTTAATTCTTACTTTATAATACTAAAAGTATTACAGATCCAAACAAAAATAAATATACACTTCTCTGCTTGTTCTCACCACCGTGGAATGTTTTTCAGGAATTTGGCTAGTGTCTTTTTGTGGTTCAAGCTCCCCTTCCCAGAACTATAAACCACCAGACCTCTCTTTCACACCATGGATCCTTGACCTCATCTGGACTCTCTGCAGACATCCCTTTTCCTCCAAAACCCAGTGATTTTGTTTCTTCTGTGTGATTCCCCCTGCTGTAAATTCCCTCTTCAATTTCTCAGGCCAAAGACAAGTGCTAACACCTGATCTCTCGGTCCTTCCTGAAGGAACTGAGCAATTACAAAGCCCAGCTGTCTGCAGAAAAGCTAGAGAAAACTAGTTCTCCTTCCTTCAGCCAGCCAATTCTATATGGCTGTCCCATTTGTGTAGCTGCCATTAAGGTGATTTCAATCTCTTATCTGGGTGCATTTCTGCATGCAGCTCTAGCAATGAAAGGCTGACTGAGGCATGTAAGAATTTAATGAAAAACAGCCAAGTTTCTCAAGTTTGTGCATAAATTTCACATCTCATTGCAGATGGTGCCACAATATTTGTGAACACTGAATTGTGTTTTGCTTCCAGCACCGGGGTTAGTGTGGATGTAGCTACTGGTTGCTCTGATCACTGTCCTGTTGATACCCTTTGATTGTGAGGATGCAATGGTCAAATGCAGTGTGCTATGTTTTGTGTCATTTATGCCCAACCTTGTTTTAATTTTGTCTTTCTATAGACTCGTCTATTCGAGATTGTATCTTAATTCTCTTTAATGCATAGACTGAGGGCTTGCACTTGTCCTGTTTGAGTTAATGGGTAAGGTTTCACTTGTTTCAATGGAAACAGAGCAGGATACTCATCAAAGCCTCAAACTCTGTTTATGTAGGAAGAAGAACCAGATTTAGCCCAAAATAAGAGATGGGAAAGACCCATTATATTGTTTAGCCCCTGCTATTACATATGCTAGTGCTATAATTAGTCTAATTCTAAATGCCTTGAATAATGGGACTATTGCCATCTCTCTTGGGACATGTTTCTGCCATCTAACGATCATATTGGCAGGAAGCCACTGCCTGATGTTCAAACAAATGGTTTATCTTTGCTTGATTAAGACTCACTAAAGATGAGTGCAGCCTCCAGAAATATGTTGTTTCCAAAGCTTAGAAAACAAGGGAAGAAGAGCTGTTATTCAATAAAGAATTTGCCAGATGTCTAAAGAGGCTAAGGAATTCCTAAGCCTCTGTTTACAAAATCCTCTCTCTTCCTCCCATGAATGCTTAAATTACCAATCAGTGCTACCATCCTATGTTTAGGGTGAAATTTCCTTAACCAACTCCACTTCCAAAATTGGATTGGAAAGAGAAACAAACATTTTAATTAATTTTATTTTTCCTCTTCCCGATGGGCTTGCACAAATTAACCCTTGTCCTCCACAATCACAATTAAACTCTTAAACAGAATTGTTTCTCCCTTTGGTCCCAATCATGCCCTGGAGACCGCTTGCCAAGGTGGTTCCCCACTTCGAGGCCACATGAAGATTAGCTGTGCGGGGCTACTGCCTGCTGCATCCCTGCAAGCCTTGGAGACGGGAGATGCTGCTGTATGGAGAATTTCCCTTTCCACGAGAGCCCCCAGGCAGCGGTGACCCAAAGTGCATTTCAATGAAGCAGTGCTGCTAAGGAAAAGACGCAGAGGGCTAATGCCAATGCCTGCAGACAGCTCTCCTGAGAAACTGGGGCCGTGGGGTTTGTGGACCAGCATCATGCACTCTCCTTTACCCTTTTTTAACCAGTCATTTCTAAACTATGATTTCTACCTCAGTGTCAGCCTGCATTGACTGGACTCTCTCAGAGCTGGGACCAATGGCACTCTGAATGGCGCTGGAGATATTAAGCTGATTTACTTCCGTATAGGGAGGGGACCAGAAAGCAGAACTTCAAATAAGCTCCCTCCTCATGGAGTCTCTGAAGGGAATGAGGGCCCATTTTCTTAATTACATGTTCATTAGTATGTTTAGTGCTCTCCTCCCTCTCTTCCCCCAGCCCTGCCACCTGGGAGTTCCTACTATGTTACTGGAAAGCCACAGAGGTTTATTTAAATACCACATAGTCAGATTGGAATGAAAAGCTATGAAGCTTCCTCTCTTTAATACTTTTTGAAATTATTTATGGGCTATGCTTCTTGCCTACGTAGAAGGTGCCTTCTGAGATTCCTGCAAGTCAATGCAGAAATAGCTGTTTGTATTGAGCAATAATTAGGAGCATATGGAGCACAGCAAAGCATCAGAGAAATCCCATTCTGCTAAAGAAACACTGCTCTCTGAAATAGATTTCCACTGCGTGTAACTTTTTCTCATACGGGCTAAAAAGAAATAACATCATTTGTCTGGTTTGCACCTACCAAAGCTGGGAAATTCAAAGTAACGTCTGTAATTCTGCTCTGAATTCAGTCTAATACCGCATGGCGTTTGCAGATCCTACGTTTGCCTGGACCACGGTTACGATTTCTTTTCTTTGCTAGACCTCAGAACAATGGAGATTCAGCTTCTTTTTATGAATGTGTATATATTTGTATTTAATTTTTTTTTTCTCAATCTTTGTTTTTGTTTTCTGGGGTTTTTTTAAGGATTTAAAATGCTGAGGAAATGTTTGTGACTTAAGACATGGTTGCGATTTTTTGTAATCCACAGGCTCAGTCTGGGGAAGGTACTCAGAGCTCTCAAATCCTAATTTGCTGCCAAATTCTTACGTGCTTGATGTGGTAGATGTTTTCACTCCTGACTTCTAAAAATAGCAGGTCCTGCTCTCATTGCTCCCACAGATCATCCCTTTGAGTTTAGAGATAACTGAAAACTCTCAGCACCTCAAGGGGAGATGTACAGCACCCAAGCTCAAATTTTAACTCTCTATTTCTCATTTGCTTTGCTCACACAACTGCAACTGGATACGGTTCGCTGTGGGGCTTTTGTTGAACCATGTTGTTGGGGTGAGATGATTTTCTTTCAATGATTATAACTTATTGACCTCATAGCTAGCCATAAAGCCGTATTTTGGTCACTGCTACACGTGTACAGTAAAGCTGTGCTTTTAATTATGAACTTTCTCATATTTATGGTGCATTTTTCAATAGGCAGGGGTCGTTACTACAATGTAATAGAGTATCCGCTAGCCATTTTAAAAAGAAAGTGTGTTTTAAAATTACAAAGATACAAAATATCTCTGAAAACATAAATATTATAGGACTCTAAAGTGTTCAAAGCTTGTGCTACTCAAGATTGTTTACGAACAGGTTTGAGGGTTTTGTCTGGAGCAGAAGTTACTCCTAGAAAAAAATCCAATTTTTAAGGAAATCATAAACGTTGGCCGGTTACTGTTTCTGTCTGATGTGAGCGAGCAGGCATGCGCTGGGCTCGGCGAGGCCGTGGCGTGCGCCTGCCCCGCAGTGCTTGTTTCTGACCGCGCTCAGGGGAGTTGTGCAAGTCGGGCAGGGGCTGGTCTCGCCGGTGCGGCGAGGAGCGAGCGTCATGGCAAGGCCTGTGGTGTAGAAAGTGATGCTGGGAACGCAATAGGTGGCATTCCTCTGTTTGACCCTGCTTCCCAGCCCCGTGCTGCTGTAGGTGCAGGGTTTTGCCTGGGGTGTGAAAGCTGAAATTCCAGCTGCTGATAGCTATTAAAGTGCAACTGCAGAAGTAGAGACGTTAATGCTGGTGTCTGCCAAACTCCTACTGGTTTATTTTCGTAAAGGCTGTTGCGGGTGGTGGGGGATAATGTAGGAAAACGAGATCTAATATTAAAACAATGACTTTCTGGGCAAAGCAAACAAGTCCTCAGTAGCATCTTAGAAGCTGCCCCACATGGTGCATTGACGATGGTGGAGGAGTGCTAATCCTGGAAACTGTGTATGGACGTTGGTAGCATTTTGTTAAAATCGGTGATCTGTGGGCATGTGCGAGGTGCTTTACATCAGTTTTACCTGACTTTGAATGAGAGCCCCATCTCTGGGTGAAATCAGCATCGTCCCAGTGGCTCCTGCTAGGGAGGCAATAGGCCTCTGAAATGTGTTGTTATTATTATCATTATTATTATCTAAGTGCAGTGTGATCCTTGGTGCTTTCCCAGACATAACAGTAAAGGCATTTTCTGCCCAGCGAGAACTTATTCATGCAAATTCTCATTGTGGTAGAGAAGGGTGTTGACTCATGAAAGCCTGTGGAAAGTGGGACAGCTGAAGTGGTGACTGTCCCCAGCTGGTCCCCCTGCCCTGCACCAGGGATCACTGCCTCCAGGGCAAGGACATCTGCGCTTGGCTCAAAGCCATTCTAGGACTGCCGCAACTGGCGGCCCACTGTGTTAGAGCAGTTCAAATTTGTCACTGGCTTACTTCCCTCCTCTGGGCTGCAAACTGAGGCGATTCCTCGAGCCACATTCCTTTTGGCCCAGAGATCCCTGCGTGAGGGGCAGCCGCCTGCGGGAAGGGCGAGGGGCTGGGAGCTGCTGCAGCCGTCTGATTTTCATCTGTGTCTGTGACTCAACGCGCTCCCTGACCACAAGGGTCAGCTCTTTGTGAGTAAAGTCTATAGGCGTTGGTCCCTAGATATTATGCAGATATGGTGAGTTTGGGCTCTCTAAAGCAACCTGAGCAGCTGAGTAATAGCTGCTCACCAGCTTCCAAATTTGCGAGGGGCTGGGAGCTGCTGCAGCCGTCTGATTTTCATCTGTGTCTGTGACTCAACGCGCTCCCTGACCACAAGGGTCAGCTCTTTGTGAGTAAAGTCTATAGGCGTTGGTCCCTAGATATTATGCAGATATGGTGAGTTTGGGCTCTCTAAAGCAACCTGAGCAGCTGAGTAATAGCTGCTCACCAGCTTCCAAATTTGCTCAACAGTTTTCCAGAGAAAGGCTCAGTTTTCCAAGTATTTCTAAGGCAGCTGTGCTTATAATATGGAAGATCTAAAAATTAGATTTGCTTCAAAAGCGTATCTTAAAGCTGCTTAGGGTTTTGTTGTTTTTTTTGTTGTTGTTGTTGGTTTTTTTGAGTGAGACTGACTCTCCCTTTAAGATGCTCTCAGATTTTGGGTGCCCACCACCAGGGCCATGGGTGGGGAGGAGACCCAGGCTGCTTCTGAGCTTCTTCAGAGGCGCTGATCCATCCCGGGGAAGCTGCTTGCAATCTGCAACTGAAGCCAGGCAGCTGCGAGCCAGCACAAGTGGTATTTTGCTAGATGAATTCCCTGGGGTCTGAGGGCTTGTTTCCTAACAGGGCCAGCTAAAAAAATCCCAGAACTGGCATGGAGATTGTATAAAACTGTTATTGCTTTTGTCTATCTTTAAAAGTATTGATTTGAAGGTACATATTTTTTCACTATGTTTTTATCAAAATCACTTTTGAAAAGAATTGTTTGTTGAAAACTTTTCCAAGAAAATTCAATTTACTGGTAGTATTTGAAGTCATCTCTTTTTCAAACATCATGAAAAAATGACAGTTGGGATAGGAGCTCATGTGGAAGCATCATGGGGGAAAACCCAAGATGTACATCATCCCAACATTTTTTTCTGAAAAATACTTGAAAAAAGACTGCGTGACAGTCTCTTCCTGTTCACGAGCATACAGTTAAAAGAAAAATCAGGTCCATTTTTAATGCAAAAATGCCAAGTGTTTATCTCTATAAACAGAAGCAAAACCAGAAGCCGGGTAAACCCAAATTGTATAGCCGCCAAGTCCAGGCACCCCCTTGACTGGAGGAGGAATTAGCGGCTTGCATAATCAAGCCTGGGGAGCTCATTTTGTCATGCTCAAAGGGCCACAGTGGTGCAACAGTAGGGGTGGAGGGATCAGCAAGCACCAACAATGAATTCCCTTCATTTTTCCAATTTAAGGCCTGAGTAGAGGAAATGCAAAGCTCTTCTTTCTTGCTCTTTCCTTTTTTTTTTTTTTTTTAAGGGTAGATGAAAAGAGCGAGGCAGTAAAGGAGCCAGGTTGACACCTGTATCTGTGACAGCTCAGGCAAGAGAAATAGTGGGAAAGGATCTGCTGGCAGCAATTTGAAACTGTCCCCTTCCTGACTTGGAGGCTTTGACTGATGGTGCAGCTTTGTGCAGCCATATGGTCGAACATCTTGAAGGGCCGGCAAAGAGGTGCTGGTGCCAGTGCTGGGAAGGGGAACCAAATTATTATTGGAAACCAGATCTCCGAGAGAGAGGAGCCATTAATTCAAAATTTTGCTTCACGCTTCACCATCCTGTCTGCACACGGGACACAGCGTGGCACCGGGGGAAGGCGACGCCTAGCCTGCCTGCTGGGGATGGCTGTGCCGAGCCGTGGTTAAAAGGAAGGGCTTCTTCCTCAGCACTTAGTGCACAGCATGTTGTCTTTACGGGGCAGCGTTTCCCTCTTTACACACACTCTCACACACTCCCTCTTTTTATTCACCCAAACCCAAAATTTTGCTTCGTTGTAAACTGCCACATTGGTTCCCCCTGCAAAAGAGCCATTGCAGCACCAGGAGGACAGGGTTTGTTCAGCCGGGGCTGCAGCTGAGACCCGAGGAGAGCAGAGTTCCCCGACCGGGGCCCCTGGCAGCGCTGCCGCCCATTAATGTAAGGCAGCACCAGGGCCAGCAAGATAAGAGTTGTAATGACCACTGTGGGTTCCCGCTTTCCCTTTTATTACTTGGTACATTACATTTATTTCCAGCAGAGAAGAGTTTATGTGTGAGTGGCTGTGCTGGTTGTGTTGGACTGAGCTCCCTACATGGTTATGTGGATGGACTCCAGGGACAGAGCTGCACTTCCCCTTAATAAGCTCCTCGCACCACATTAAAGATAAAAGGGGAAGGAAATATTTATATTCTGACAAAGCAGCTCTTCCCTTCAGGCTCTTGTTTTATTTATTAGCTTGCTCTGTCCCTCTTTTGCAGTTTTTTCTCTCTGTTTCAGTGCCTGTGTTCTCTTTTTCTCCTTTATTCACTAATTTCGTCCCTGGGCGACAGTGACAGCGAAACTTAAGTATCGCTGCCCAAGACATCAGATTCAAATTGTGTAATTCCCAGTTGATAACTACAACTCTCCCCTCATCTGTGTTTTTAACACAAAGTAATGATTTATAGTGCTTAAACAGTTGAATATATTACATCTGGTTTACTCCAATTACTTTAGATGAAACTGTAGAAATAGGGTGTGTTGGGTTTTTGATGGTTGTTGTTGTTTGTTTGTTTTTTATACATTGCAACACAGATGCTGAATATCCTCCCTTGTTTGTGTAGGCAATGGAAACCACTATCATTCTTGTCTGGAGAAGCCCTTACCGAGGCATGACACAGCTACACCGAGACCTTTCTAACCTCATTCATCAAACACTTCCTTTCCTCTGAGGCCTTATCCCGCGGGACCATTCATTTCCTTCAACTAATATGCCACACGAAAGGAATCTTGGGTAGATTCCTGTGTCTGGGCCTAGCTCCGAATTTGTATAAAGGTTCCAGAAGACAGAGGTATGGTGCGAATACAGGCAATATGTGGTATTATCGTCCATTCTGCTGCTTTTGCTCCTTGTCATACATTGGAGAAAAACATGTGCTGACTTACAATGTCAGGGGGACACCAGTGTCCATGTAATAATTATTTTTAGAGCTATATTTTCTTGCTACAATCAAGTAGCTCTCTGCTAAGAGTGAAGCATCAAAATTAAAGAGAGTTGGTGCCCAGAAGCTTCACCCTCGATGACATTTGTTAGGTTTCTGCCTGTTGTCATAGAATTGCAAAATATCTGCAAAGCAAAAATATCTGCAAAGCACAGCCTTTACACCACCAGGGTTAAGTGGTGTAAACTGCAAACTGCTGAATGAATGAATTGCAGCTGGCTGGGGAGGCGGGCTGGTTTTTACCATTCACAATCCCCCCCAAAGAGTGCCACAGCTCTGTTTCCAGACTGATCAGGAAGGCAAAGGAATTTGTTAATTGATATTTCTCCCTCCCATATCAATTAATGAAGCCCATCTAGGGAGATGTGTGCTCTTCTCTCTTAGTTAATTAATCCTTTTCCTTTATCTTCACAAATAACGGCAATAAAGCAATTAGCAAAGGATTTACAGGGTGTGGAGCAGTGAGAGATTCCTCTGGCCCCTCTGCAGCTCAAGCTGTTCAGTGCTGCTGCAATTCAGGCTCTCTCTAAAGGGATTTGTGTCCCCCACCCTCTGTGGTGTGGCTGCTGAAAGCCCGGCCTCCTCAAGATATGAAATCCCCAGCTTGTTTTCCCCTAAGGGAGAGTTAACAACTTCGGTGCCAGTCCTTGGCAAAAGCCTCCGCTGGGACAATGGCACCAGCCTTCAAAAGCGACAGGCACTGGCTGCTGGTGGCACCACTGTCCCCATAGCACCTAACCCTGTGGCTCCCAGTGACGGTGCAGCGGGGCAGGATGAGCTGAGCCGCCCCAGCGCCTCAATCCTGCTAGAATGGCAGCCCCTCTGCCTCTGTCCCCTCTCCTGGCCCTCTCCTCCCAGCCCAGCCCACGCACAGGTACTGCCTCTCTGAAAGCCCTCGGTGAATGGTTCAGCTCCCTCAGCCAGTAGGAGAGGAACCTACCTAAGCTGTAAACCCTGCAGGAGAGGAACTACAGGAGGAGGAGATGCCCTCTCCTCTCTGTGACAGTGAGGTGTTGGATGGGTTTTGCCATTCTCCTCAGATGTTAGGGCTCACCCGAACAGCTGTCTCCAAACTGCCTGACACAGCTGCCCTGATGGTGGATGCCTTTTGTGGAATGGACTGCAGCTGCATGGTGGGGGCTGCGCTGGCAGAGGGAGCAGCATCTCCATATGGGATATTCACAGCCTGACAAGGCATCTGTCCCTCTGCTTGGCTGCTCAAGTTGGCTTTTGTCAGCAAAGAGAAGAGTTCCCTTCTCTTTGAGTGTGCAGGTGAGTCCTTGCGCTTTGTCCGTGGCAGCAGCAAAGACCATGCAGATTCCAGCCTCAAACAAGGAAAAGGGCATTACTGGCAATTTATATTTTGAAATGTTGATATGTCAGGTGGTTAAGCTAAGGCAAGGCTTAAGGATTTCAAGCATTTTTTCGGCAGGCTTGGGAACCCAGTTTCGTCATTTCTCCATGTGTGAGTGTGGCGTGACCTGCTTCTGCCCACTTACCCTCACACCTCTGCACAGGACTTGGTGTGGAGGGTGTGAAAGTTGGCTCCGCAACAGGGAGCACAGCACCTTTGACTGTTTCGATCATTTCATGGTTCCAAATCATCATTTCTTATCGTTTGCCCTTAAATGTTATTGCCAAAGAGTAAGTTTGTTGATAATGTCGCATTTAAGAGAAGCTATACAGAGTGTATCTTTTCCTGCTGCTTAAGGAGATTGCCAGCACATAAGAGTAAGCAACAGGTCCTGAAGCGCTGCAGCAAGAACCACCCATGTGTTCAGTCTCCTCCTTTCTGCCCACAGCTCCCCCTCTGCCTTCTCATTAGCAGCAATGGAGTGTTGCTGGAAGGCCCATCTCCACCCTCCTGGAGGCAGAAAGGGCAGGAGATGAAAATCTCCTTCTTTTGTGCTCCTAGCTGTGAAAATTGGGAGCCCTTATGGTTCCCCGAATGACACAATGGCCTGGGAAGGGCAAGCAGATCCCAACAGCCCTGTGGAAAGTGGCCAGTGAAGTGGTCCCTTCTGTGCTGGAGCCCTTGGAGGGAACAAGCACATGGCACTGAATGTCCCCAACCCTTGTTGGTCCTCCTTGTTGGCTTTGAAGAGGAAAAAGGTCCCATCTTAATGTGCAAATTATCAACAGTGGTAGCTCTGCAGCTATACTGTCACCCAGCGTCCCCTGGCAGGGCTTAGGCTAAATGCTGGAAAATGAAGCAACTGACTGGAGAAACCCAAAGAAAGTGTCTGTGCATGAAGGAATGTTCAGGCAGGAAAGTGTCCAGCTGTCCTTCAGCTAAGGTGTTTTACCCTGGTGAAAAGGTATAGCAGGGGTGGCACGTGTTTGGTTGCCCCTCAGCCTCCTGTGACCATCCCAGAGAGCCTGGTTAGCTCTGTGCTGTTGTTTTGTGTCCTGCAGGCTTTGTGAGCTGCCCAAAATCAGTGAAGGGAAGAGCTGGTGAGCTCTAGGAAGCATATTCTGCTCTTACAGCACTGGGCTGCTTCATCAGACCAAATTCCTATCTCCTAATGTAGGCTCCACAAGAACAACTTTTTGATATAATGCACGTAATTTTAATTATGCAGCCACTAAATATGTCTGACTTGGCTCAATCCTTCTGTCACTGTGGGGAAGTGTCTTGGGTTTTTTCTTTGTCTACCATGTTGCTTGCTTGCTTGCTCACCGCTGCCATGCCTATCTCTATTTTCAAATGTAAACTTGGTGTGCCACTATCGAGTGACAGTGAAGAGATGTGGATGTTCTGTGTGACAGCATGTATATAGTAGATGCATATTTGTCCTTAAGGCGAGATGCAGTGTTTCATCCCAAGGGAAAGAAGAATGACCTTTAGTCTGTCTGGATATTTTACGATCTGTCCTTCCTTTTCTGTTTCCTGTGAGGTTAAAGACCTGCTGGTGATGATTAAAAGTACTGCAGTTTCTTCTCTCTCTAAATAGTTTTTTTGAGTTATTTCAGAAGCAAGAAAGAGGCTAGAAAGGTTTAGTTGCATGTTCCTTTTCACCCTGATGTCCACCAAAAATCAGGTTTGCTGCATTGTACTTTCTAACAAAAGTAAAACTTAGTAACCTTTTCTTCCTGTTCATATCCAGCAGCTGAACATCCGCTACCACTCCCAAACAAATTCTCAGAAGGATATTTTTTGCAGCCTTCATACCAACATGCTTGCATGGTGCCAGCGTGGGATCTCTAGACTGGATCTCCTAGCACTTCTGGGTCCATGTTTATTATCATCATAGCTGTTAGGAGGCAAGTTCAGAAATTTATTCCTAATTAGAGCAGAAATGGTGGTCAGGTTTCATATCGGATCTTCTTCCTTGGGCTCCTTTTCTAATCCAGAGCTGCCATACTTCTTTGCCAGAACCCTGGCAAAGACATTGTCGAGAAAAAACGTAACAAGGTGGTGCCAGATCGTCTGTGCATTGCACAGATGGTCTGCATGTGCACCACAAATCCAGTGCTTTGGGAAATGTTGAATTTACTCTGCCCTAGCTTCACAGCTGATTCCAACATGCACCACAAGCCCCTCTGACACTTCCAGGAAGTGTTGGACTCACTTGCAGACTCTCTGCAGCTGATCTGGGCAGATGCTGTGGAAATATGTGGGGTTTCTGGGCATTGAGTAACCTGGGGTTGCTACCACATAGTACTTCCAGCTGGGCCATTGAACTCCCAGAAATCCCACGTAAAGGTAAAGAAAGTCCTCAGACTCTCCCTTCCTTCCAGACAAAATCTGTGGGCAGAAGAGGGCATGTCCAATTAAACACAGACGTGTTAGCCTTGCTCTAATCTGTCTGCTGGATGTCTGCAAGATGCAGAGAGATCAGGCAGAAGGTGAATGGTGTGGCAGTCTAAAACCACACTTTGCTATGAGTAATGTTACCATACTGATGCAGCCTTTCATTCTCAGCATTTCTCAAAAGTAATTAGTGTAAAGTTCTCCGCAGGATCAACGTTTGAAGTACTTTTTCCACTCCACATTCTCTTCTTTCCCATCTTATAATCTCCTCTTAAGTCACTGTGTTTGCTTAGTGGCAAATCTGTGTGTAGCAGTTTCATTTATTTGCATTCATTCTAGCTTCATGATATCTGGGACTATCTGAATTCTCTTACTGAATATGATCCATCCCAAGTAGCCAGGAGATTGGATCAGTCCAACCATCCTGCTCTTGAACTTCTTCAAATGAGAAGGGTGTGAAAAAAAAAAAAAAAGCTGTCACCTGTCCTGGGCTCCAGGGTAGGGCTCGCAGCCGCTCAGTCAGAAGGCACTGAAGGAGATCTGAATGCGCTGTGGAGCAGCTGCTGAAATTGCAAATTGAATGAAAGAAAACAACAACAAAAAAATAAACATTTCCAGTTCACTCTCTCTCTGTAGACAGCCTGCAGCCCTGCACAGCAACTTGGCTGCCTGGAGACAGGGCATTACTACAGGCTCCCCAAAGCCCTAGCTGCTAACTAGGAGGGGTAAATACCTTCCCAGGACTGGAATGCCCTGCTAGCGGTTCGTGTCCCCTCAGATAAGCGGTGACATTTCAAACCCACCCAAATTTAAAAAACTATATGCCAAAAAATATGCCAAAGAAGAATTTCCTGATTTAAATGGCTGTGGAAGATGCTACTGTCCCACATTAGAAACACAGATTGCAGCTGGGGCTTTGAATAAACACAGTAACTTGAATGAACACCTATGGGTCTGCCATCCAGAAGGGGAGGGCCTGGCTTTATGGCTGCTGCCCAGAGCTGGGGTGGGGAGAGCTGGGGTGCCCTGGCTCCCCCCCACCCAGGGTGTTGCGAAAGGGGCCGCTGACCTAGACCCCTCCGGCGGCTGTGGGCAACACAGCACAGAGGCACACAGCACCTTAGTCTCTCAAAGACAGGCAGAAGTTGTATTTCAAGACGTAGATTAGTTAATGACCAGGCCGGAAAAGGATTCTGCCTTCTCTATTTCGTTTCCTCTGCCTGCACAGCTCTGTTAAAGTGTAAACATTACTTTCTGGTGGAGTCTTGGCTGGCCTCATTCTGTACCTGCCTCGTTCACTCCCCTCTGTCTTTCTTCTCTGGCAGATGGGTCCTCTCGGATCATGAACCTGCTGCTTAGTAATTGCATTAAGGCAATGGAAATAGGGCCTTTTGTTTCTCAGCTTTTCCTCTCTGTAAGCAGGGTGGAGGTAACTGTGGGCAGGAAGAGATGGAGGAGCAGTTCACTGGAGTTTGCCTTTCAGTCAGAAAATCAAAGTGCTTAGCCAGATCCCCACCCTCTTGTAGAAGCATATGGAACTGGAACAAGACAAAATCTGAATTCCTCTCTCATCTTTGTGTAAAACTGGTATTAAGAATTTACCTGCCTTAACTACATTTTGTGGGGAGGGCAGCCCCTGGTGTAAAAGTTGCATTATGGTCTCCAGAAGTCCATTTTCACATAATCTTGCTGGTCACTGGGAGAGCCCACTATGTGCAAAGCCCCTGCTGTGCTTGTTGAAATCAGCTGGACATACTTTTCTGCACCAGGGAGGGAGGCTCTTTAGTATCAAGACATACAGTCTCATGTAGGTTAAGTAACTGTATGTAGCTTAATAGGATCATGTCCCTAGCTCCCTGAAACAGAAAGAAAACGGAGGATTATTTTTTTATCCTTCAAGTAACGTGCTTTTAACAGGACTCTCACCTGGCTGCCATTCTATTGCCCTCTGTCACTGAAATTAAGCTGCTGAAATCTATAATATAAACTTGTACATACCTCCACCTATAGTATGCAATGTCCCAGCCTTCTAAGAGCAACATGCTAGGGAAGATACTGTATAATAATGCAGTAAATATAGTTCATCTTCAGTAGAATTTAGCTTTTAGCAAGTGGAACAATCCTATACACAAAAAAAGGAAAGAAAATTCCCAGTGTGGGCATCAGCTCTGTTCACGTGATGTGAATGTATATACTTGAACTGTATAAACACACAAAATAGTAAGTGTATAATGAAAAACTACACATTAGCTGAAGAAATATTTGCAGTATTTTGTATTAAATGCTATTGATACCTGAAGCTATCTGAACTTTCCAGAATGTCTTTATTATCCCATATATGTAATAGTAGTTGGAAAAAAGTTCTCTGCCTTCTAGAAGAACAGTTCTGCCTCTGGTGCAGAGGGTTTTACTTTTTTACCTGTAAAGCGTGACATTGACAAGTGACTTTTTTAAGTCTAAGGTGTGAGAGGAAGGAAAAACAACCACTTTGTGTGTGGACTTGAATGAACTAATCAGGTGTCTGAGTTACTTCTGATGCCACAACACAAGCACCCATCAAGGAGTTCTCCATGGGTGATTTTGAAATCAACTTTTGAAAACACTTTGAATTTCACCTTTTCCTTCTTATTCTATGGCAAGATGATAATGTTAAACTATCAGTCAAATAGAAAATACATGGGGAAACTGTAATTTTAATAACATTATTCAAGGTTAGCTAAACATGAAAAGCCACTAAGCATGCATTAGTTGTTGTCATAATATCACCAGGACCTTGTGGGTTTGTTTAAGTGAAAACCTTTGTATTACGTCTGTTCTTTTTTCAGTCCATAGCTTGGAAATTAATCTCTAATGAGTGCCTAATCTGCTGCACTTTTCCCTGTGACTTGGCATAAACACTGATTTATTTAGTACAATTTGGCTGTAATCATTTGCTATGAGCTGGAATCACAGCTCTGCAGCTCTTCATTAGGGAATAGTAAACACTTGGCATCTTTTGAGTCAGTTAGGCTGTGTCTAAAGTAATTTACTACAACATGGGTGCATCAGTACACTGAAGCTACTTGGTGCCGAGACCCCTACATCTAACCTGTTGGAGGTTTGGGAGTTCTTCTTTGGACTAGGTGGTCTAGTTGCTCGAACCAAATATTCCCTCCAAAGATGTCTTTTGAAGCTCTCTAAAGGACCACGTATTGACTCAGACTCTCAGGTCTCGATTATGGACTGGAGCTTATTAGGTTGCATCCAAACCAGTTCTGGCTTAGCATCCTCCAGGAGGAATCGAGCTGATGCATACCAAAACCACACTGCAAAGCAAACCAATTCCTACTAAGTGGGGATGCTCGGGGGACTTGCATTTGCTTCAAGACTTTACTGCTGCTCTGGACCACCATACTAACATAGACACACCCACTGGAACATAAATAAAATAAAGAAAAAGTTTTTTCCATTTATCTGTTACCCAAAAGCTGTTTTGGTTTGTTGGTTGGTTGGGGTTCTTTTGACATACCATTGCAGATTTTTTATTTCTGAAAACAGTTCCTTAGTGACAGGGTTTTCCAGTCAGTGTTGAAAATGAAAATTCATGAAAAAGCTTGAGGCCTAATTTTTAAGAAGTCAACATTTCCAGCTAGATCCAGACACCCAACCATTCAGATTTTACTTAGAGCTATACACCCAAGACAGCCCTGTTGTGTCCAATTGCGCTGAGCTCTTTCACCTCGCTGCAGCTCACGCTCCATACTTGCATATAGCTTGACAAGGACCTTGTCTGGCCACAAATGCCACGTAAATGTGTATTTGTCTGTGTGTGTTTATATTGTTAGTAAGAGTTTAGTCTGCTTTGATGGTGGTCAGTAAGAGATTTTTCCACCACAATAGATTTTGAATCAGATTCTCGTGCCTTGGTTCATGTGCCTGCCTGATTTACCAGCTTGCTTAGGTCAGCCTTGGCTGGGTTAACCTAATCTCTCTTCCCTGGCTAGAGGCTGGACCATCATCTGTCAGGATGGGTTCAGTATCCTGCTCAAACTGTATTGTCTATGATTATATACAAAGTCCTAAACAATGGTCTATTATCTCTTTGTCTTGTCTTTTGAGTCTCTGCAATTCTTTGTTGGTGACAATTCTTGCGGAACACCACAGCTTTTTGCACCTGGAAGGAGTCTTCTATGGCAGGACCCACATTCCCAGGAAGAGTTGTGTACTCGGAGGCAGCCTGAGTGCATGACAGACAACAGCATTCCTGGGAATTTGTTTCAAGTTTCCAAGGTTTCTGTTCTGAACAAGCACAAGGATTGAACATTTCTCCTGAGACTTCTTTCATGCGTGGTCACCAAAATCATCATCCTTTCCCATCAGAGGGAGTTTTCCTTTGTGCCCAAGAAGTTTGTGGTGCAAAATAAAAGCTGCAGCTCTTGTTCACACAGCTCTGGCAGAAGTCAGCCTCCCCAGCCCTGTGTTCAGGGATTTAGTTCTGTCTCTCTCATTTTTAGCACTGCACAATCCCTGCTTCTTCAAGCTCAGCTCATGTATTTGATTTTATCAGATGTTCTCCTAATTGTGTCGTTTTCAGAAATATTGATATAAGGTGAGGTTTCTTCCCAGAATTTTTTGTATCAGGCTGAAGTTGTCAGGGAAAGATCTTTACTTCCCCAGGAAAAGGGGGAAAATCCCGTTACTGTTTTTGTTTAATAACAAGCCAGATACTTGATAAGCCTAAAAAAAGTTTGTGGCAGATGCCAATACACAGACACTACTGAGCAGTTTCTTTTGTTCATGCAAGCAGCTGGCTCACTGTTACACCTGAAGAGGTAATTAGAAAGATAAGTTGGAACACTAATTTGCAACATTCAGGCCTTCCCTGGGAAGGTATTGCCATGACAAAAGGAAATAAAGGAACTCGCAGTCAAGAACAGGGGCACTACCCACCATTTTTCACTCTTACTGGCAGCTCTAGGTAACCTTTAACCTCTTCCCACCAGCCTCCTCAAAGAAGCTACAAGATGCAGGAGAGTAAAGGAAAAGGGTCCGGTCTCTTCACACAAAATGCCCTGTGCATTTATACTTAGAACAAATGTCTTTTATTCTGATTCTCTTGTGCTCTGTTGCTCTCAGGTACTCCAACGGCTAAAAAGGAAAAGCAAAAAACCTGAAAATGCCACACATGCCAAGAGTAGGTTGCTTTAAAAGGACATGAACGGACACAGTTGAAATCAGTTTTATCGATTACTAGCAGTCGGGATTGTTTTGTTTGGTTAGTTTATTACCGTGCATAGCACACTGCTTGGCTCTGAACCCACTTTACACAGATTAATTAATTTAGTTTTGTAGCGCTGTACAGTGAACTTTGCAACACTGCCTGTGAGTGCAAACGGGGCTCGCAGGGAGAGCTACAGCTTAGTGACACCCGCACAAATACAGCTGTGACAACTTGTGCGCTCAACTTTAGAGGCTGCTGTTGAAATCTCCTCCGGTTAGGAAGTGGGACTCTTCTGCCAATCATCTAATTCCTGTGATCAAAGCAAGCCTGGCTTGCGTGCACTCTGAGACCCGTACTGCTCGCACTGAAGCCGATCACTTCAGCGAGAAGACAACTGGACCTCAGAAAAGGAATCTCTGTCGGTAACCTGGAATCAACCAGTATAAAACTTCTCCTTATCTGGAACTCTGTTCTTGGGAGAAATATTATCAGTGGCTGTGTGTTAATTGGCAGGAAATCGCTCGCCCTGGGCTCCTCTGACAGAGGCCTCCCCCTTCCCTCTCCTCTCCCTGAACTCCGCTTTCTCATACTGCACCGCACTCGGTATTTGACGGCGCTGAAGGGAGAGATGAATTCCGTGAACAGTAAAAACACAACTTTCCGCTCCATCGCAAGGAGCCAGATGATGGATACTATTTTCAAAGACTTCTTTGTCCATAAGATGGTGTTTGAATTAGGAACTTGTTTAGCCAGATTCTCTTGTTACAATTTACTGATTCATTGGGTGGAGAATGGGAGGGCAGGATGACAGAGCCAGACAGCTTCAATTAATGATTTTTTTAAAAGATCTCATTCAAACACAAATGCATCTCAAAATATTTCCAGAATTAGACAGCAGGAAGAATTATCAGTTTTAACCTACTTGTGCCTTTAAATGATCTGATGAGGGGAAATAAGGTGTTTTATCACTACTTTTCAGAGAAAAATTGTAAAGTTGTAACAGATGAAATCTGTGGTGTCTTTCTTAAGAACCAGAGGTGGTGGAGGAAGGGGTTTTTGAGAAAAAAAAAATCTCCAAATCTCTCCTGCTCTCTCAGTGAGACCATAAGAAAAGTTAAGTATCGTTAGGGTTAGTAACAGGAAAATGAATTTCTGTTTCAGCAACAGAAGAAGCAAAGAGAAGGATCAAATTCAGGTCTCCCACCTGTTCTGACGTGTAATTCTTTTGACAGTTATCTCTGGATCACATCAGAATGGATAAATCTGGAATTAGATCCAAGGAAATACTTAGGCCTTATCTCCCCATCTTCAGTTTTCCCCAGCCTGACCAAGCCCGTTTGGCAGCAGGTCCCACCTGTACTGGGAGAGCGCCCGGGACCTGACAGCACCAGTGCTGCCCCTCTTCTTCCTCCGTGCTCCTTCAGCCAGGCCTGAGCTGTTCATACCCTGCCCTTGTGAAATCCTGGGGTCCTTCTCTCAGCTGCTGAGCACTGGTGATTTTCACAGTTTCTTCTTCAGTTTGTAAAGTTTCTCAGAAATCTCCCAGGGTGTCTAATCTTACTGTTGGGGGAAGGGGAAAGGTCTGGACTGGTCTTGTGTGACCTCAGCCATTTAATTTGTCTGTCATTACTTCATGGGTGTAAGTTACCAAGAGTGTAATTCTCAACTTTCTTACTCACAAAAAAGGGCAATGGTCTAAGTTTTCTTTTATTTCTTTGATTGACAAAAGAAAAATTACTGTCTGTGGTAGACTCATTCTTATTCTCTTCAGGTCTCTCTCCCTCTGTACACAGACACACACATGTATGTGTGCATGGTGGTCATTAGAAACATCATGCACGCACAAGCCCAACTTTTCCCAGAGTTTAAGTAGCAAGAAACATTGAACCCAGAAGACTATGTTAGTGATATAAAGAAAATACACTTTTTATGAAGTCCATTTTCACATCACAGGTTTCTTTAGATAAATTTTTCAGCCTTCAAGTTCCCTTCTTTTTTTTCCCTGTTTGCCCCTCTCAAGGCAGCATTCAGAATAAGTATTTGAGTGTGGGGAAGGGAGGCTTCTGAATGAACTTTAGCCAATTTAATAAAACTAGAACAAATCAATAAGCCACCCAGGCATCTAATGCTGTCAGTATTCCCACTGACGGTTCCACAACATCAAACAGTATGGAAAACATTTTCAGGGTAAGTCCTCTGTATTCTGAAACAGGTCCCTAAAGGCAGAGAGATGGAGGTTTTCTTGGCCTACCTGTTTAAAATGGGTCATGCTCTGCATTCACAATCAGCTCGGAGTCAGGCACGGTTCTTCAAAGCAAGAGCTCCAGCGAAGCATGCTCTGCTCAGGCTGGGAGTGCGCTGCAGCCAAGGTCAGGGAGATGGTGCGAGGGACACAGTATTCTCCTCTCCCCAGCCATGTTCAGAAAGTTCCTTTCTTCTTAGCCTTGGCTGGCGCGGTGATAAAACCTACTCTTACCTCCATGCAATGTCTACTCATGCTTCATGCCATCCTTAAACCAAATCCTAACCTCGCTTTCTGGTTTCACTGAGAAACTCTGGGCCTCATCATCTGCTTTATCTGCACTACTAGAGCAGCTTCGCTATCAAGCAATGGAAATGAAGCTTCTTGGGGTAGTAGATGTCCTTTGCTAATGTGACATGTTTCAGTTCCCAGGGAACAGACGCTATACAAGCAAAACTACTTCTGTTGGTACAGCTACCTCATGGTTTTATCTTTGTAAAAGAGCAAACCCAGGATATTTCCACTGGTAAAAGTTTCTAGCTGGATCTTGAAGGAATAGAGGGATATTGCACTGGTGCCGGGTCTTTGGGGCAGGGACAGCTGCTGTGGGTGAAACCGGTCATTTCTCTCTTCTCTCCTTCCTTCCCCCATCCCTCCCTCCTCCAGGTGAAATTGGCTGTACTGATCCATTTAACTGCACTTAGTCTAAGGACAAACTGTCAAAACAGTGAGGCTGATCTGGGCTCACAGTTCATCCAGCCCCAGCCTGACCCCAGACTCTGCCAGCAGCTGGTGGCAGAGCTAACCTGGCTCTCAGAGCGTAGCCCTTAATGCCCTCTGTGGGAGGTGGGCCCCTACACGGGCCATGTGCTTTGCCATTTTTGATCCACTAATGCTCTTTTGTTCTGTGGAGGTAAGAAGAAAAGGTGACAATCGGGGTGGTGTTCTCTTGGCCTCCAGATGTGGTCTCAGTCGTGCGCTGCTGTAGACTGTTCATGATCAGCTTGGATCAACATTTTCAAGTGTATGAGCTCACAGGGCTCATTTTATCTGTGGGGTCCTGGGAGTCTCCATGTACTGCCCTGGTGCTCAGTCAGTCAACGTGGTTGTATCAGCTGAAGTGTGGTTGTGCCAGCACAGTTTGTTTCACCTAGTGCAGGAGATGTCAAATGGTAATTATTTCAGATGCCCGCTCAGCTGCTTTGCTCCTACCTTGCTGTTGTAGGGTCATGAGCATAGACATAGATTTATTGTCGGAGCTCCTTGCCAAATCCACTTCTGGTGTCAGAAATGGAGGTGTACCACAGCTCTTACAATCTCTTATCGCTAAGGACCTTTAAACAATAGCTGACTTTGCCAAATGAGCAGGTATATTTTCCCAGTGATTGCACAGAAATTAAGGAATCCTTGCTTATCCTCACAGGAGAGGCTTTGGACCCTTCACTATAATTTTCAGAAATTGCTCCTGGTTCTGGGATCCCTGAACTCAGATGCTGATGGGGATGCCAGAAGGACTGAGGAAGTCAAAGGGGGGACCATGCTCTGTGCTTTTGCACATGAGAGGCAGGGTATTTTTTGCTGAATGCCCACAACTCAGAGGCACCCCAAATCAGCACCTACATTTGAAAAACTTAGCCTCATTTGTGCTTTTTTCACATGCCAGCGTTAGATGTGTATGAGAATCACGGATTTCAGCTGGGTTATTCCAGAAATTTTCTGGTACAAGTGCAAGGGAAGCAGTCCTGTTCTTCCTTGCGCTCCAGTGAATAGAAGTAACTTTTCCCACTAGAGAAGGACTAGCAGTGACTTTCAAAACCAACTGAACAGGGAAACACATTCAATTGTGTTAGTGGTGGAGGGGATTTATAGCATGTTGTGAACTATCCACTTAGGCACAGAATTTAAGCGGGGGACAGGGGTGGGGGTAGAGAGTGCAGGAAAACACAGTTCCCTTGTTAAAATGAAAGAATGAGTTTAATATATACAGGCAGAAAGAGGAGGCAAGTCCTTTCCCTGTTAAATATTTACCATCTGAGCTCTGCTTAGGCTCCTGATTTTCTGTATCTCTAAAGGTGGTGGTACTTGTGACAGTAGGATATGTTCCTTAATGTATTCCTCCCTCTCAACCCACCTTGCATGGGAAACGGCTGCGGTAACAAAAAGAAGACTGTTTCCTTCTCATGAATATTAATCAGTAAACTCCCCCTGCTATTTTAAATCGAAGGCTGGTGCTAAAGCCCTTTTTTCCCCCACTCAAGCATCCCCCGAGGAAAACCCTGAAAGTCCTGGGAAAGCCATGCACAGAGGCTGCCGTGACTAGAGGCCTTCTAGGCAGTGACATATAAAACTCTGAGGTCAGGGGGCACAGCAAGAGGAGGAATCAGCTTTGTTTCCACTATGTGTTGCTGAAAGCTAAACCTTTATGGAACTTTTCTAGCTGCATTTTTGGCTATTTAGCTTTGAAAACAAAAGATTTATTTATTTTTTCCTATTCATCGCAGTTTTTGTCCTAGGTTGACAGCAGTGACATAAGAAGGACCCTCCCTGTTCTGAGTTGGAGCTGTGTATGCTCCTTTGGCCATCCCTGCTTTAGTAGAAATATTGTATGATCTTTAAGCGAAGCGAGGAAAACAAAAAAATGATTGCACAGAGCCAATGTAAACACCCATTACATCAATTCATTCTTCTAAATAAGAAAATTAAAACTCTCCCTGGCAAGTAAAATACATTGATCGGAGCATGTATAGTACTAGATGATGTCCAGAAACGCAGCTGTGTGTCTTCATGATCCACTCAGCTTCAGATCAAACCAGAGGAATATTCCCAAGGACACAGGGTGATACAGCCGGAGGTTGGCTTGCCTCCTAGATAACCCTGAGCAGTGCTGAATAATTCTTTGAACTCAATGCAATTTGCGATTGTGTTCAGAAATAACACACAGACTTGCCAAAATCCAAGAGTGTATCAGCAACCAACGTGTATTTTTCCAGTGCCTGTAATGATAAGCTGATGCAAAGTTTTGTTGTTTTCTCTTTGGGGCAGCGTTAGCACTTGTGGTGTGCTAGAGGATTTCCCACGCCAAGGACGCAATTCATGTCCTGAAGAGCGTGCAGTCAAGAATAATGTTTTAAAATCTTTGTCCTTTATCAAAGGATCTGGATAGACTTCAAAGAACATTATTATCCATATCTTACAGCTGGGAAAACTCAGGCAAGGAGGGATGGCATGGCTTACCTAAGGTGATCTGATGAGTTGGTGTCAGACCAGCAGTAAGATACCGTAGTTCCTGCCTGCTGTGGATGCCACATCTCATCATGCTGCAAAGGTCAGTGCCGGGTGCTGTACGGACCAGATCTGATGTACTGGTTGAAGACTTTGGGTGAGAGATGCTGCATACTGTCAACGAGTGGGGGACTTGGGGCAGGGGATGGGACACATTCAAGCTGATTAGCCCAAACAGACCTGTGTTTGGTGGTTGCTGGTGAGCAATAGCTAATGGCACAAAGCCCGTGGTAGAATGGCAGTAAAGCTCACAGGACAGGCTCTGGGTGAGCATGGACAATAACCATGTTTCAGCCTTTGAGAACAATATCTGAGGACATTGCTAGGACAGAGGGTAGGAATATGGTGGGTTTTGCTGCTGCTGGTTTGCTCACTGTGTACCTAAGAATACACATTTGATCCAAATCAGCCACGCCATCCAACTGAACTGGTGGTATTTTTTCCCTGATTTACTCTGGAGAGATGATACCTGATTCATGTAAAGGCAGAGTGGCGTGAATCAAAAGTACCTGATCCAGCATAAAGCTTGCTAACACAAAGATAAGCCTTCACAATTCTTTGAACAATTTAGAGCTTGAAGAGTAAATTCACATGAGATCAGCATCTTAGGTTAGGTGGCTGCAGTGGTTTTGGTCCAGAGCCCTAAAACCACATGTACTTCCATATTCTGGGATTAATTCTGAGGTAGGTATCTGACTGCGCTCAGAAGAAGAGATCTTCAGGCAGAACTTGCCCTTTGTACTTGCAAGATATAGATGGAGTGAATGGTTGATGCTAGTACAGAGAGATGTGTATGTTCTGCAGCAAGGTCTCAAGCAAAGCTCTTGATAGAGCACAGAAGGTTTAAGAGGGTTTATCAAGCTGCAGTTGTCCTGCTCAGGACTTTTGCAAGGTGATGGCAGCAATACAGTTCTTCCAGGACACAAGAATGTGAAGCAGCTGTAACTAATAGCTGCAGGTAAAAACACGTATCAGTAATTAGAGGTACTTAATAGTTTCCTGGCTCCATTAAGTGCTTGCAACTGATAGTTACTCTTGTTTTTCAGCCTTCTTTGGAAGAACTGAGCTACAGCTGATTAATCCAGTTGGTGGTGAACAAGATGGAGGTAATGTCAGTCAGTTTTAATGGAGTTCCTTAGATGTGTGGAGCGTGAGAATGCAAGTATTTGCTAAAAATCAGGTTACTCATTTCAAATGGAAGTATTTGGCTATGGATGTGTTTTGAAGACTGTTTGTTTTGACGACAAAAAAAAAAAAAAAAAAAGAGATCAGAATTACTGTAAGTTTGAAACAGTTTATTCTAACTGTACGGAAAGAACGCAACAACTGTCTGTTCAGGAAACTACCCTCACGACAGTGTTTTATAAAGATATAAAATGAAGCAGCTAAACATTAAATGGGAGGCCTAAGTGCGAACTGAGAAATGTATTTTGAAATGGACTTGACCCTGGCAGAAGTTGTGAGAGATCAGAAGCACATAGTGAGAACTGGTTATGTCCTCTCAGCTGAACACTTCTCAGGAATCCTTCTACCTTCAGGCCAAGAGTCCTTATTTATTCTCCTAACAGATGCAGATATTCACCGCTATATTGCCCATGGTATACTGACAATAATGGAGAATTTCCAACAGGCAGGAATGGCACCCTGGAGATCGTGCAAAGTTGACTCCTGATCTCAAACTTTTAATTTTTCTGGAAGTGTTACCTAGCCTGGCTGAGCCAGCTGTGCTCGTCCATCACACTTAGCCTCCCATTCCTTCAGAAGAGGGTAGGAGAGATGCTGAGACATCAGCAGTCAATACTGTAGATGCAATACTCTTTTCCCAGCTATGGCTGTAGATGCCAGAGCCAAGGCTGGCCATGTCTTGGAGAGAGGGGCTGTCTCTGGGCTGCTACACCCGTAGGCTGTACTGGCACTTGTACTCTTCGTGGATGACTAGTTTCCTGTGGTGCATGTAGAAGCAGAATCCTTATTTCTGCTTTTCCTCCATTAGTCCCCCCATCTGCCCTTCTGCACTCCATAAACTTATCAGGTGACATCTCTTTCTCTGTGGCATTCTTTCTATACTTATCTAGGGATTTGAATACCTCCCAGCTAGTGATTTCTGGCAGAACAATGTATGCCATTGATAGTAAGTCTATAGCCAGCTTGCCTTTCACATTCCTGTTTGACTTTTTTAACTTTGTTATTTCACAAATATTCAGTCTTGAAATTTTGCACGCTTAAGGCAGCTAAAGAAAACTCTCCATTGGTAAAGTTGTCTAAACAAACTAGCCAACCCTTGAAAGGATATAATTTCCCTTGAAAGTGCATCCTTACAGATAATTGATAGCATAGCCATCTTTCAGACCAGATGGTTTCCTTTTGGGTGCTTACACAGAATAAAGTATGAGGAGCAAAGTAGCCCTTATACCCTCAGAACAGAGCCTGCCATTGCTTCTTAGACTAAAATGCACATTCCAGAAGGGTATAAGCTAATAAAAAGAACCCTTGCATTTTACCTGATGTTAATTAGATTCATTGCAAGAGAAAGGTAATTTCTATACATTGGTTGGTTCTTTCTCTAATATTTATTAGTGTATTATATTAAATATGTATATATGTGTACGTACCTATTAGGCAATGAATATAGTGCTGCATAAGACATAAATACAAAGATATATTGCAATTTATACTTACATTTATCCCATGCTTTTCTTCATAGAGATTTGCAAGGGGTAAAATCTATAATGTCTTCCATGGAAATGAAGCCACTTCTGGTGTGGAATTAATAGTGGTATTTACAGTACTTCATAATCATGTCTAATAGCTGAGGTTGGGCTAGTCCAGCCTTCCCTTTTGGGACCATCGCTCAGGTCGTAACAGTATATATATATAACTTGACTTCTCTGTTGAGCATAGGAAGAAACATGGCACCAGCCTCTTCTTCCTCCCTTATGGAGAAGCTCTAAGTGCGGAGCTGTTCACAGGCACAGGGAACACTGATCCTTTACTCCTGAGATGTGTACTATACACTGCCCAAGCAGCGGTTCCCCCCTCCTCCTCTGGAAATGTAGCAGAACAGATGGGACCATCTTGGAGGATGGATGGTCTACAGGGTGGATTGTGCTGGTTAGGGTAGAGGTAGAGAAGGAAAGCATCAGTTTAAGATAGCAGGGGGATTTCAGGGAGGCGGGGAGGAATCACCCACATTGGCATGAGAATTTTAACAGGCATTTTGACAGTTCTTTAGAAAAAAAAAAACAACAGTTCCTGAGGTTATCTGTTTATAGTGGAGGGAAAACACCATGTACTGAATCAGTGGCAGCCCAAATGGGAAGTGTCTCAGAAATTTCTTGTCTGCGCTTTGGTGTGGGCAACCACAGGACTGTATTCTCCGAAACTGATGAGAATAGGGGATCATCGTGAGAGGAAGGAGCGGGTATTTGGGCAGAATAGGAAGGAAAACACATGCCTTCTAAGGAGATAACACTTGGGCATCCATCACTGGAAATCATGATGGCTATACAATTCTCCTGCTTTTTGTCTCTCTTCGATGTGAGTAGATGGCAAAAGGGATGGCAGGACTGCAGGGGGAGTTCTGCAGAGATTATAGGAATGATAAAACTTAAAGACAAAGTTTGTGAAAGCAAAGCAGTGTCAGAGAGATTGATCTACTGTTCTTCTGGCAAGATTGGCATTAATACTAAATTCCGGGAGTGGTATACCTAAGGACCATACTAGATTCCCCTTATTTAAATTCTTCATGATGGTTCTGTATTGTTTAATTCTTTTTTAACTTTTACTACTCTTTTTGCTTCTAAGAAATTGCCTCATCAGAACTAAGCAGTTGGACAGGTGATTCATGTAACACTCATCAGTACGTCCAGCCTGAGTAACATTATCTGATTCCTGGAAGCCTTATCCTTCCCATCTCCACTTTCTGTTCCACCCTTGTCTTATATGTGTTCAGTCTGGAAGCAGGCAAGGGCAGGGACCTTGCCAGGTCATGTTTTTGCAGTGTTTGTGCAAGAGGGCCCTGATCCTAATTTTTTAGCCTTTGGGGAACAGCATTGGTCAAAGTGGTTGTAACCCAGAGCCTGCTTGTGGAACATGAGAAGAGTTTGTCCTTTGATGGAGAGTGCCGTGAGCAGGGTAGTGACGGCTCTTGCATGACATTGTGTTTGTGGAGGGGCTGGGCTCTTCCCAGGGAGCCTGGCTATGCTGGCAGTTCCCTCTCCTGATTCCCGACCAGATGCTTCCCCTAAGTACCAACTGCACTGGCAGTGCTCAGGCTGGGAGAGCACACGATGTGCCTTTGGAAAGGTTCAGCTGCCCCTTCGTGTGCCCTTTTGGGCCTTGGGCTAGCCAGGCTTCAGGAAGGGCAGAGAGGAGAAGGTCAGAAGATGAAAGGGTCTTTAGAGTAAAATCTTCTGCTGAGATGCAAGGCAGAATGACTTTATCACTCAATTAGACTGGACTTTCAAAGCACGGAATGAAGTGTCGGACGCGGCAATGCAGCCCTTGTCAGCGCAGCGTGTGGGAGGCAGCCCGGCAGAGGGGAGGGAAGTGAAGCGGGTTTGTTCAGCAGCTGGCACAGCAGCCGGGCCCTGCCAGCTCACATACGAGTTGCTTCGTGCCTATCGGTGACCAGCTTCTTCTCTGGCTGTGGCACTTGGCACTCTGCTAAGTCTACTCTTCTTAGTTCTCCCTCCCTGGCGCAAGGCTTAGCAGACATGCGTCCTGAGAAAGCAAAGAGCCCAGGACCAGCACAAAGTTTTTTATGCAAAGGCTTTTAAAGGCCTGCTCACATCAAGAGATTAACAAACAAGAGTTAGTGGCTTCTAAACTACGTAGTGGCAAAACTGCTTTGAAAAGCAAACTAGCCTTAAATTATATGATGAAATCCCTATTAACTATTAACTGTCCTTATTGAATGCCTTGGCTTGAAGGCTGATCCATTTCATGCACCCTTCTGTCCAAATCAGTAGGCACCAGATGAACACCCATCATGAACTGTGAAACTCAGAGCCTTGTGAGAGGAAATAGCTCCCTCATGAAATTCAAAGGCCTCTGTAACTGTGCAGAATGGGTGTAAATAGGTGTGAGGGTCTTCTTCAGAGGCCTTTCTAACCCAGACTGCCCAGTCCTCCTGGCTGAAACAACAAATATCATTTGTATATGTAACTAAGTTGTCTGTATAATTCGTGCTTTTCAGTGCTGTATGAACATTGCAAATGTGCATGGTGGTTGAGATTTCCAAAAGTCACAGGAATTAAGACACCCATAATAGAGCTGGTGCCTAAATCCCTGAGACTGTGTGGAAAGGCAGTCACAAAAGCTGTTACGAGGATCGCGAAGAGAATGCCTTGGGGCAGGAGCTCAGCGTCGTCCTAATTGGAAGCTGAGAGATTTCACAGTCAGGGCTTCTGTTTGCAGCATTTTCCTGAATCCTAGTGTCATTTAACAGTCTCCAGATGACTCTATAAACCACTCCTTATCACAGCCAGGTCCAAAAAGCTGTTCTAGGAAGCCAGGAATGGTTGGATTTTACAGAGGTGATTTAGTCTTGTTCCTTCTACCCCATGTATCCTTCTTTCTCCTCAGCCCCACAGCATCTCTTGCCAGCATCAAACACTACTGTATTAGAGCCACTGCTACAGTGCACCATCTTAAAGATTTCTCCGCCAAGAGTGGAGATCTGACTGCATTTCCAACTCTCTGTGCCATAAGGAAGCTGGAGTGTGGCTGAGCATCTGTCCCCATGCTTCTGCAGCTCGAGCAAAGAACATTGCTTTTACCTCTCTGTGGCCTGGGTGACTGGGTGCATCCGTACTATTCCCCTCCAGCCTCTCAGCCCCAAACAGTCACATTGCATACACATTAGTTTGAACCCAGACTCTGGTATCAGGCATTTCTCTCAGCAGGGAAATCAGAGTGTAGAGCATGGAAGCTCTGCACCGTCCAGGCAGCCTGACCTACTTAGCAAGGACCAGGACCACTCCGTGACATGTATAACAAACACAGTATAGCCTAAATGTCCTGGAAACCAACGAGTTTTGGTTGTATAGCTGGCTGATACCACCCTTCTCATCTTCAGTACCCTCAATGCTACTGTAAGTGCCGTTGCGTGGCAGAGGGAATTGCACCCACTGTAGCTTCTTGAAGCTGAGGACCAGGTAAGTTGCTGGAAGCCCTGAGTCTCAGCAACTCACCTGTGAGTAATCAGTGTGGAAAGCAAGGTTTTCCTATTTTGTCTCTTGTTAGGTTTTCCTACAGACCAGTTGCCATCAGAATACTGCAATCAGCCCAACATCCATCAGAAAGTGAGAACCTGTGTAGTTAGAAGGGAAAAAGAGGATCAGCTGCTTTCAGGGAGGGAGAACTGGTGCCAATTTATGGTTTGCTCTCAAAGGGCCTGACAAGCATCTTATTGGAACTGATGGAACAGCTGGCATTGATTATATTGAGTTCAGCTCCAACACAAAACTCTGAGAACACTTTGCAGCATCTAATGATGGCTTCCCACCTAACCGCGTTGGAAACCTGATCTGCTTTCCTTCCAGCCCCATTCCTGTCCAGGTTGGTTTGTGTTTCTTTGTTCGCTAAAGCTCTTGTTGACTAAATCTTCTGGGACAAACGCATAACTGGTGCTTAAATCCCAAGACAAAAGCAAGCACAGATGCCTTTTTCTGCTTTGAAATATCCAAGGTTTTTCTCTGCATAGCAAGAATCCATGCGCTGAATGGACTGAGGGAGGGCAGAAAGGGACTTGCTGCCTGTGAGGCCTGGTTAATATGCCTCTGACTGGCTGGCTTTGTGCCTTCTCTTTAGCTCCTTGTGAATGAGAATGGCCTGCTGGCAGGTAGCCTGAGGGCTAGCTATGGCTAGCTGTGAAAGGATGAGCTGGGAAACAGGAGCAGGAATAAAAGTAGAGAGTAGCAGATGAGAAGAGGGGAAACAATTCTCATTGACAAGCGCTTAACTACTGAGACTACATCTGTGTGTAGTGTAGCCTTCTCTCTTTTTGTCTGCAGCAGATCCCTACAGCACTCGTCATCCAACTAATTGATTCTCACCTTCTTGAAAGTTGCTCAGAGGGATGTTTGGGTGCCAGCCTTGCCTTGCTGATTATTTTCTCAGCTTCCTCAGTACCCCAGGGCTGAACCAAAGGTTCTGTATCTGAAGGCAAAAGGTTTTAGATGCCTTGTGACAGTAGCATTGGCAGGACCCTGATCCTTCATACATGTTGCTGATGTGTTTTCTAGTTTGGGGAGCTCCCAATTGTTTCACACACACTGTAGGAAGACTTTTCTGCTCTTTCTGCCCAGATGTTTGCTGCCAGACTCGGGTTTCTCAGATACTAGCCACAATTTTTAGGAGCTAAAATTTGTTGCAGTGTCAAAGGTAAATGTTATAAATCAGAAATAGTGTCCTCAAAGGGTGCATACTGTACTTCAGCACAGCAAGTAGCCTGCTCTCAGCTTCTAGAATTTGCTTCATCAGCCCAGTCACTACTGCTAATTCTTTTTATTTCTTTGCATATTTTTAGTGTGAAGGCAAAAGTTTATGGACTTACAGAAGCTGAGACTGGTTTGCAAAACAGCTACTCAGTTTTCCAGGTGGCTTCTAAACCCATATTTAGACGCTTCTCTCCTGTCTCACTCTGAAGCCATTAAGCATGTGGAGTATGTTCAGCAGCTGACAATTATACTGAGACTTGGAAATAATAAGGGTAGAAGAAATAATCCACGAAGATGATGTAGCTCATGTCAAGGTAACATGGAGAAACACTCAATGGTCATTCAGTGTTAAGCATGAAGTCTAGCATGGATTCAGGCTGATTTAAAAAAAGAGAAAAGAAAAAAAGAAAAGAAAAAATCGTTCACTGAAAAGAATAAAAATAGAGGAAATAGGAACTAGATACCATCCAGCGCCCCATGTGCACTGTGAGGGGAAACAAAGCGAGCTGTGCCTGTGCTGGGCTGTCAGAGCCAGGGGCAGTGGGAAGCAATGGGCTAAGCCTGTTGTTGGTGTTGATTTATCTGACTGGTGGAAAATCTGCGCAGCACTTGTAGCATGCACGGGAGCTGGCAAGGTAGTACTTTTCCCTTAGCAAAATCAAAGGGGTCTTAGTCCCTTGGTAGCTCACAGGAGGCTTGTTCTCCTCTGCTTGGGGCACAGAGCACTGCGAAGGGTTTCTGAGGCAGGGCCCCAGCGCTCTTCTTCCAGCTCCCATTTTTTTTTGAAAGGGCTGTGTGGAGAGGGTGGGAAAGTGTCATTGGAAAGTCCTTGGTCCTTCTTGTTTGTTGCTGTTACGTTTTTTAGTCTGAGGGGAGATCCCAGGTATTTCATTTACAAGAAGTATTTCAGGGAGAATTTTCTGTGCTAATTGCCATGCAGTTTACTGCCAGAGAGATGCAGGGTTTATTACTTCATACACTTTAAAACTGGCGGAGGGTGACAGGGTTTATAATTTAATCTCTAGCAAGTGTCTCTTTTGTTGGGGGTAGGTGAAATGTTACTATCATCTGTTCAAAGGTGGAGTGACAGTTTTGTACTAGAACCCAACTAACTGCATCTCAGAAAAATGCTGATACAATCACACACGAGAACTGGATGAGATGAGACACTTTTCTCCCCGTTTCTGCAGCACACAGTGGAAGCTGCTGATATTTGATGAGCAGTAACAAGCTGCCCTGCTGTGACACCCCACCAATGCCAATTGTTTATGCCAAGTCTGCTGAGCAACCAACACGCGGAAGAGGCAGAGTCATGTTTAGCACAATGAGATCCAGGGACTCGGGTATGTTGCAGTGTTAATTCCTGATATCATTGTTGCTGATGAGAATTTATCTACGGTTGCAGAGAGGCAGAAAAGCTCACTCCTAGAAAGAGGAGAGTTAGAAAGCAGTTGTTTCTGCGTGAGCTGATACTATCAGTCTCCACATGCCTCAGGTGTGCAGATCCAGGATGCTAGGTTAGCCTTACCTCAGTGTTGCAAATTATACTCAAATCCCCCTCATCCTCAGTAGTTTTATTGTTGCTAACTGCTTCTGGAGAGCACCTTCAAGATGCATTACCTTAATTCATGGTTTGCCTTGCCTGCCTCAACCTCTCTCCTGTGTGCTCTGAAAACCTCCCTGTTCTCTGCTGCGCTCCAGCTTTGCCCAGTCGCTGTGTGGTCCCTGTACCACAGCATCTCTCTGCCCGGCCCTCAGCACAGGGGGCCCTGGAGGGTCAATTCTGGGGTGGGGACTTTGTCCTGGCACAGCTTCATGCTTGGGCACTGCTTGCTTCTTGCATGAGTTGGTTGTACCTGCACAGGGGCACAGCACAGGGATTGCAGATGACTGCAAATGATTCACAAGAATATGATGAGGGTGTTTTTCTGCTGTTGTATGGGAACTCATTATAAAGCTCCTAACATTTTTCCATTTGACAATTTAAGAGCATAGGTTTCTCGCACTACACTGAAAAAGCCCCTCTGGCATTTGTGAAGGACATGAACCTAGTGTTCCCAGGCTAAAGCCAGGTTACTGAGACCTTAGCCATGTATATTGCCCAGAGAGGAGAATCAGAGATCTACCTAAATGGGAGCAGCTTTCCTGGCTACATTTAAGGTGTTTGTATAGATCTGCCACAAAGTTGAAGAGGTGTACTTGAGGATGAAAGCACCATGTGCCCTAGAGCCTGTGCCACCTATCCGTTCTTATGGCAGCACATCATCCTTATCGTCTGCATCACACCCCTGCCACACACAGGTGTCTGTATCCTGGTGTCACCCTAGCTTGTCTTTGGGTCCCTCTGGAGTAAAATGGGGCAATATCTGCCTCAGAACTTCTCCTCACTGAGTTTTTTAACGTTTTCCAGCTCTTTGTATCCTTCCATGAGGTCCCTGTACACTGTTTTCCCATCTTCCTTTATTTCCCCCCATATCAGGGTTACTCATCCCCCTCCACTTCCCGCTGTCAGTGCTCCATATGCTCTTTTACTCCACAAGAAAAGGCTCAGTATAGTCTCCATGCCCTCCCCTCCCAAAGCTCTGTCTTTGGTCAGTAGAGAGTGACAGACCTAGTCGAAGCTGAGAGCCAGGAAGCCAGGTGGCAGGGCCCTGTTTTCGCTGTAATAGTTGCAAAAACATCTATACAACTCTATATTCCTCCAACAGATCAGGGGGGCCTTCACTGCAAGCCTCGGAAGAACAAATTGACAAATTCCTGAGCTGGAAGCGGATTCCCCCTGCAAGGAAGCTGGTTATAGTGTTAGAGAAGAGGCAAATTCAGAGTCATTAAATAGGAAAGGATCAACTCATCATGTGCCCTGGACTTTTTAAGCAAACACAGCAGGAGAATAGTGTAACTGTGCCTTCCCTTCCCCCACACAAATAACTGGAGTCCTTATTTCAGCAAGTGCCACACAGCACACAGCTACGTGACTCATTTTCATTTTACAAGGCTTCTTGGTTTTCACTGTGACAGAATTCAGTGCCTGTAAAACTCTTGACTTTTTATTATCACCTGCAGAAAACAGCACACCTCTTCATTTTCCTGTCGGTGGCCTCAGACTTTTCTGCTCGAGAACTTTCTTTCCTAGGACATGTTGTAGGATTTAAGGGATGGTCAAACAATCTCCAGATTGCCCAGCCTGTGCAGTCCATGAACTTTAACAGTGGAGGTACAATGAATATATTTTACTATATCAACTTTTTGTATCCTGAACACTGTTGGAAAGGCAAGGAGTGCTTGTTCTAACAAGCAAAGAGTGCTATTCTGAACACTTCGGCAAACCAGCCCTGTCCTCAACATACTCTTTTGACTTAGGCTTTCTCAAGGGGGAGTGGAGTACTCCTCCTCTGCTTCTGTTTGATTCTCTCCTGACCAACAGTTCTCTGTCCTTCAGCTCTGATGTGACTTTACCTTTTCCTAAACGAAGGTGACCTGGTTTTTGTGTTTATATAGAGCACCCCCGCCCCAACCCTTTCATACTCTGGGGAATCGTGTTTTCTTCATGGCATCTCAAGTCCATGCTGTTCCTCACACGTGGTCTGAGACTGTCTGGGGAAGAGCAGCTCTGTCTGCCCTGCAATTGCCATCCAGCCCCCGGCTCCCTTCTGAAGTGCCTGGGAGGGGGAAGCTGGCTCTGGTTGTGGCACAGGGGCTGCTAGTGTGGAGTCCGTCTGTGTGAGACCACACCTGATTATAAGTACTCACCTGGTACAAAACTTCAGGACACCTGCCTGACACTGGAGTCAGACCAGTCATTCTCTGATTTTTAGTTTGTACCATGAAAACCATCACCATTAGTGTCCCAAGGAGCTTAAGCTGGAAGCTTTGCATTTGTTTTTTCATTTTAAGGGGCTACTACTCAATTTGTAGCAGGTTTGAGTGAAACCAGATGTTGGGATCAGTCATCCAAGACTGGGAATCCAGCTCTGGAGTCCTTACCCAAAGAAGACTCTCACTGAGTCTACTGTGTAGCTGGCATTTTCTGATGGCCTACCTGTCCCTCTTACTCTCTAGACATAAGAACAGTTTCAAATAAATCAGTGGATTTTTTTTTTTAGTTTGGTATTGTGGCAAGCTAACAGTAGTGTAGGGGAACTATATTATTCCAAAGGAAAAAGTCACTTTCATCTTCTAGTACACACTTCATTGTGGAAAAATAGCTGAAGAAAAAAAGGGTTATTTTTTTGCCCAGAGCATTCTGTGCCCAATTTGCATCATGGCCTATGAACTCTTTTCTTCTGGCACAACTGAGGAGGCAGGGAGCTGCAACATGGCCTGGGAAGAAACAGCAAAAGGTAGAGGAGCAGGAACTTCTTAATCCGTGTAATTGCCAAGCCAATATATTATGTGAGTACCTCCTAAATTCTCTAATTTGGTGGCCTCTTCAGATGTGTCTGATCACTGTGCATGACAGCAGAGAGAAGCAGAAACTGGCTTTAGGAGATTTTAAACAAGCAAGAGTTGCAGAGGGCGTTACTAAACTGTAGATTTCAATCAGTAATCCCCAGGAACATGAAGATCATTAGCTTTGGCCATTTCACCATAGTGTCACTGCAGAGGATTTATTCTGTTGAACACCAGAAATACGTGCAGGTGGAGAAGACATAGTTCTTGCCCTCAGGAGCTCTCAGTGAGCTAAAGCCAAGCTAGTCAGGGATGGGACACAGGTGGTACTCTAACAGAAGTGTTGACACTGGCCTTGCTTTAACTTTGTTGAAGGGGATCCTTTTCTGTGACAAAGAGTTAAAGAGAAAAACCTCAGGAAACCCAAAGAGCTGAGAGTCATTTTGAGTCCTGTTGTCTGCTCAAGTGCAGCAGAATAACCAGCTGTTGCTTCTGCCTGGCATTTTAGAGAAAGACTCTCTGGAGACTGAAGAACAAAGACTATATATATACATATATATAGAGAGAGAGGGGTGCAGAGAAGTCCCTAGCAAGAGAACAAGCCTCTTTTACCCCAGCAGAAGTTACTGCACTATGGTATGTGATGCAGGAGCCCATGGAGAAGCTGCCCAGCACCAGCACTGTCAGTGCTATTTGGTCTCCACGGCAGGTCCCCCACCTCAGGCACAGTCCCTGGGTCTCCCTCTGAGCGGGCAGACTCAATGCAAGGGAGAGGGTGGCTGTGGTAAAGTGTGTATGTGTTAGGAGTGGGTGTAATTTTGCTTTTTCTCCTCTTAAATAAAATTCACACTGTTAACTTCAGTATGAGGAGTTTTCCCAGCGCCAGAAACATCCACTAGCTTTTTCTTCCCTCTCTTTCCCCTGCCTCCCTTATTCACTGTTTTCCCTTCAGAGTCTGTATCCCCCCATTAACAAAGGAATAAAAATTCATCACCGCAGCTGTCTCACTGCTGCTCTGCTGCTCCATGCTTAATATTCAAGCTGGAAAGCCAGTGATTTTAACTTAGGAGAAGAATGACTTATGCTGCAGATTTGGTAAAGCTTCTTTCTGCCTGCGCTCCTCTCCTCCCGCTATGTGCATGAAAACTGTCTCAGATTTCACAGTGGTAACTTCTGCTCCTAATATCAAATCCTGAAGGGCTCAGCTCCTGAAGTTGTTGCCAAGTCATCAAACACCCATGGGAGATTTGGCTAAGATTGGTCCAATGGGGGGAGAGTGATTATGGAAGTAAATAACATCCCGAGTAAGAGAATTGGGGTAATTTTCATTTGCTTCCCATCAAATCATACTTATCTTGCCTGTAGAGGCTGTCTCTGGCACTGTCTTGTTTTACGGAGGTTTTTGATGCCCAATATCATTGAAACTGGGAACACAGGGCAGAAAATTTGCATCAAAATCTTAACATCAGACCTTGGTTCAGCCACATAAATACCATTACACTTATGTGGTGTTTTCTCTGCAGCAGACACGTGTCCCAGGCTGTACCAGTGGGCAGGAAGGTGATATTGCGGCTGTGTCCACCATGGGATCTGGATTGGATCCCTAGGTCAGCCACAACTTAGTTACCTTCAAACAGGGATTACATTCCTCTGTGTCACAGGGCATTGAACATAAGCTCCTGTAATAATTTTTTGTTGCTAATGTGATGATTTTTGGTTAGAAACTCCAAGGAGGAGAAGCATTTAAGCTGTAGCACATTGCTATATGTGCAAGGAATCCCTTAAATTGCATAGAGGAGCCCATGCTAGGATGTTGTGCTAGCATAGTGGTGTGAGGATAGCTGTGTTTGTTCTGCAGGGCAAAAGGAACATGGCAGCTGCAACACAGGTCACAGGTATCTCACTCTGGTGTCACTTGGTCTGGAGCAAATGAGGCCGGGGCAGTGGGGGGTTGTGTCTTTTAAAATAATGCAGAAAACTTGGGGGGGAAGTATACAGTGAAGACCTACATTAGTCTCTCCCACTGGTGCCCTGCAGCTTTTAATTAATCAGGTCCAATTATTCAGCCTATATCCATTTGAATAGTGGATAATACTGGAAGGAATTCACTTTCAATGGGATTTATGGCTCCCTTCCCTTAAATCATTTTCTGATAAGAGATTGTAAATGTTATGAAGTCTGCACAGGTCAGTGTGATCCGAACAGCAATAATTCATTGCTGTTAATGCTGCAATGTATTTATTCAGGGCAAAAATTGGAAATCAGGAGGACAGGAGACAGTTAGTCTTTTAATTTGCAGGAAAACAAATAATTTATAATTATTTTACCTTTAATTCAGAGAACAAACACAGCTGTTGTTTGAGGCTCTTAATCTGATTACTGAAGTGCTAGCCTTTCAGGCCAGAGTGAGCCAAGGGGACAGGCACAACAGAGAGCAGATCTCTTTTGCAAAGGAGACTCAGGTAAGGAAAGGACTGGACTTGCTTCCAGGTTGTGATTAGACCCATGTACTTCATCTTGTTTCAGACGTGCTACTTTCCACCTTCTATTTAATGTATTCCCTGCTTGGCTCACACACCTGAGGTGAACTGGGAACCAGTCAACTGTGGGTTTGTGCTGCTGGAGGACTATTTCTGATGTGCTGGGAAAGTTCCCAAAGTCTTTTCTCACCTTGCCTCCTCTACCTCCTGCCTCCTCTGTCAACTGCCAAAACATCACACTTGCTAGTGACAGCAAAGGAGTCGAGGTAGTGTCCCATCTTACACAGCTGATAGTGGTGTCTGGAAGCTCCAGGCAGGCTCAGGACCCCGTCACGCGAAGGGCTGTAAGAACCAGAGCCCTGCCCATGGGAAACCTTACACTGTGCAGACACAAGGCAGCAAACATTGCTGTCCCACCTTGCCCCAAATCTCCTCTCCAATCCTGTCCTCCTTGCAGGGATGAGTGCATAAAAAGCTTTGACACCCACACAGGAACTGGGGCACTGGGGCAGCACTTTCTGGCTCTTAGAAACACAAGAGCTACTAAAGAGTAATTTAAAAACTGTAACTGCCTTTCTGAAATGGGGTGGTATTATATTCCCTTTTATTCTCCTAATGGAAACATTAGTTACTGATCAGTTCAAATGAATTTCAATGTATAGTCTGTTAATGTAGTTATATCCCATGGCAGCTGTTGGTTTGGAGAGGATGGAAATACCCCCAGCTTTCATTCGTCTGTCTAGGGAAGTTCACTGGGATTCAAATATTTTCTACTATCCCCTATCCTCTGTAGCAGACAAAGTGGAACAAATGTCCTTGAGTGCTGGTGATAACTTGCAAGGAACAGAGGTGATGAGCAGAAAATAGCGTGATGAAAAGAGACGATAGGGGACAAATAACAGCATATGTCCTATTTTGCTGCGGGGGCCTTCTGTTTAAAGCAAACTCTAGGGTTTGGATGTAATATTGTTCTACCTATGCAACTGTTTTTTTTTCCTCTGTGCTTAGTCTTCAACAGCAGAGATCTCTCAGGTTTCAGAGTCCCTTTGTAATTAGAAAGAACAGCTTAAATCCTGACTTCAAACGAGAAGCCACCAATCTGCTGTGTAAACAGAGAGCTTGAGCGAGCTCCCGGGAGGGTCTTTAAAATATGTTCTCCTAAACCCCTCGGGGGCAGGAGCAGTATCGTGGAGGGGATGAAGCCCCTCATTGCTTCCAAGCAATCATACACGTTGGGGACATTAGCGAGCCTGGGGAGGAAGCTCCCCAGTGCAGCTGCACAGCATGCAGGTGCTTAGTTTAAAAGCATCGCTGTACCTTCTTTAATGGCAGATCTCTGCTCTCCTGCAGCCTCCCGAGGCTGCACAACTTTCGTCTGCATGAGGAAGGAGCCCAAATTATTTTCTACCTAGGTAGTTGAATTGCATAGCACATGGTGCTGGACTCTGTCAGCTGCAGGGGAGGAGGGGGTGTGGAAAATAATGTGATACCTGATCCAGCATCAACTCTGCAAGGACAAAGTTCCCTCTTTATCATTTTTTGAGTAAATTTGAGCTGGCAAGTGATGTCTCAGGTGTTTGAGATATATAGTGCTTCATACTGAACTGGCACTGGGCTCCCTCCAGCTGGGCCTGCCTTCCTGGAGAGCCACAGTCCGGGTGGGTTGAGCTTGATGTGTCTGGATCCTGAAACAGCTTCATGGCACAGACTGCAGGGGTCTTCCCCCAGCTGCTGCAAACAGCAGTAACACTGTGCGCTGTCTTTGTATGGATATTGAGAACAGACTAAAGAGGTAGGCTGAGGTGTGAAAGTCTACCAGACTTTTTGCAGAGGATAAAGGGAATCTATGGAGGAAATCTAGTGTCCCACACTACCTGCCTTATCTGTGCTAATTGTTGTTAAGGGGATTTTAGTGTTGCTATAAACAGGAATCTCTGGAATTCCCTGGTAAGCACATACAGCTGACTTGCTCTGGAAATTGCCAGTATAGCAAGTATAGCTGAGGTGCTGGTTAGTTTACAAGAGCTTGTGGATACTTTGGCAAGCCAAGAATGAATGAGATCAATCCCTGCTGGCCCCAACTCTCAGCAAAGACCAAGAAAGCTCCTGACAGCTTAAGAACTGATCAGGGAGTGTATGACCGTGTAAAGGCACCTTTATCCCCACTTGTGCTGCCTTATTCTGGCTTAAATTGTTCATGAAGAGCCAGACTTAGCATTGCAAACCCATCTGTATGGATTTCTTTACTTGCTTTAAAACATAGCCACTCTGAAAATATGAAGAGTAGACCTAGAGAAGGAAATTTTGCCTCCCTTGGGTCTTTCATTGCAAAGCCAGCTGACATTCTCCCCAGGAACCATTCAAGCGGTGACCGCGGTACGTTCGACCTTCATTTTCAGGGGGAAGAGCCTGCAGGCACCCTGCCAGGGCTCTCAGCCCTGCCCTGCCATCCCCGCAGGTCGCTGATTCTTCTCACTCCTCTGCCTGTCCAGCACTCCCAGAACCCATGTGCTTTGTTAAATCCACACAGGCTGTTTTGCAACATGGACCCAAAGTTTTGGAACTCGTGGGAACAGGATGGGGTGTTTCTTTAATATAGAGGGGGAAGCACATCTTTGGCTACTGATACAGGCTAGGAAGGACTCTCTTTTTGCTTCTCAGGGCCAGCATGGTAAGAAGCTGGCTAGATACTTGCCCTCTCTGTCTTCCCCCCTTATTCTTTCAGCTGCAGCCAGCTCTCCATCTGGTTATTGTATTGCGTGGCTAGGAGGCTCTACCAAACATTTCCCTGCAGCTGTGAATGCCAGTTCTCCAAAGAGCAAGCAAAAGACCCTCGCAACATCCCCTCCTTTGTGGGATGAATGGCGACAAAGAGGCAGTCAGCAGCACAATGAGATAAGTCTCCCACTCCCTGAAGCCTCTCATTCCTGGTAAGGACATGCAGGCAAAATCAGTCTTGTTATCTTGGTCTAAATCCTGACAACTCTTGTGCAACATTTTGGGCAGCTGGCAAAAAGGCATGTGCACTGTAGGAGCTAGTTCTGGAAGGGCTTTGTAGGAGCTAGCCCTGCTGTATGGGACTGGATGAAACTTGAAACCCGGAAAGCCTGTGACGCAGGCAGCCGCGGGCTGCCGAGCAGCTCTCACAGACCTTGCTGTGGCACTCCTGGGCTCTGCCTGCACGCTGGCTTGGCCGCCGCTGAAACCAGAAGCAGAGAAGTGGAAAATCAGGCACAGCTTTGTTTGAACGACACATTTCCAGTCATTTGGAAATTAATTCTCATACCTGGACTGCTGGCTGGCAGTAGACCATGTATAGACCATGCACACACAGATGGAAATGAAATGCAATATTCTAGGGGGGAAGGTATCTAAAGGTGCACAGTACTCAGTCATCTTGTGGGCTGTGCGGGTGGAAATGCACAAGTGATACCAGAGAAGAAAGAGTTATGTCTGTTCTCTTGAAGAAAAATCCCCCAGAAACTGCAAAGATTAGCAATATGAGCAAGAAATGATGTGAGATTTGACCTGGATTAAAGAAGGCTGCTTAGCCTAAAGAGGACTTATGCCAAACAAAAGGCCAAATCTTTAACTGGTGCAAATCGGCATACTCCATTTAGGTCAGCTGGCCCATAGTGCTTTAGTGGAAGAGGGACTTGAAAAGCTGTTATGCTAAAGGAGATGGGAGTGCGATAGTAGACAGCAAATTGAGTATCATGTGTGACTACAGTGTGTTATGGTAGCAAGAGAAAGTAGCTAATTAGATTCTTATCTATGTATGGAAAAGCATCAAATCATGGCTGAGGGAGGCACTGGTTCCTCTCAGTGCCTCTGATGAGATCCCAAGCAAAATATACTGCATTCAGGTCTGGGCTGTATCACAGCAGAAAGGTATAGATAAATGCAGGAGGATTCAGGGAGAGGCAGTAGGACTGGAGATGTGCAGTAGGACTGGAGAGGCTGATTGGCAAGGAAAGAAAAAAATAAATAAATGCAACATAGATAACAAGGAGCCTGAGAAACGAGATCACATGTGCTTGCCAGGTGTGAGTTCCACAAGGGAGGGGAATAATTTAAGTGGCTATAACAAGCTATAACCAGGAATAATGAGATAAAATTATAAAATAGGATTGACACTAATATTAGGTCATTCCTCCCCAGGGTACCACACAGACAAGTCTCCTCTGGGGAGAGGGGGAGGGAAGTGCTTTTGCATGGCATACCCAGCTGGAGAAAAGATCCTTGGCCCTGATCTCTTCCATGGTAATGGGTCCAAGTAACTGCTGCAGTAAGGTTTTGGGTTTCCCTGCTCTGTTTTTTACCTCTCTGTTATGATAGATATTGATAGCCTTGCCCAGAGCACTTCCCTTGTCCTAGTGCTCCACTTGGATCCTTAGCATACAAGTTTGGGCTGTGCTGGGAAGGGTCTTGCTTCAGCTGATGTCTCCCCCTCTATTGAGAAGCAGTGGTGCTGGGAAGGGGTAGCACTGGAGAGGAATGCGGGTAGGTGACTGCCATTAGCAGTCTGTTGGGAGAAAGTTGCCAGCAGTAGGGAAATAATGGTGTGTTGTGCATGTGATCCTTTGCCCTTTTGGCTGATGAAGGAGCCTCAATCAGTCCTGCCCTTCTGGGTAGGGGATGGGAGTGCACACTGGGCCCTCTGTTAATAGCTGGGAAGAAATTCAAGCAGTCAGCACCACCTCCAACACAGGCAGCCCCTCAGTCAGTGGAATAAGGCGTGAGTTTCTCAACTGTAATGAGCTTGTTTTTCCATGAGATTGCTGTAATAAGCTGTAATGAACAAAGAGCTGCAGGATACAGAGTGAGTGGGTGATAGAATGGCAGATGAAATTCCATGTTGATAAATGTAGAAGTAATGTGTGGAAAAACAATGATAAGTGGATGTGTACGTACATTAGCTATTACCACCCAGAAGGGAGATCTGGAGCCATCCTGGGGAGGAAAACTGTGCAGCATCAGTCAAACTGGAGGTGGGGGGAGGGAAAGGTTGGGAAAGGAGCCGGCAGCAAAACAGAAAACATCATTATGCTGCTGTATAGATCCACGGCGCTTATGTGTCTTGAATGCTGCATGCAGTCTTGGTCCCCCAGAGAGGATGTAGCGGAATGAGAAAAAGTGTGGCAGTGCTGGCAGGAGTCCTGCAGTGTGACAGGGGGCTCTGGCTGGGAGTGAGAGGCAGGGACAGAGCTGGGAGCAGCCACAGGGTGAAATTTTGAAGAGCCGTGGGTCAGGAGTGGCAAGCGTAGAGGCAACAGGTATGAAATTACTCCCTTACGAAGGGAGACTAACCAGGCTCTTCAGCTTGGAAAGGTGACAGCTGAGGGGGTTATGCTAGAGATCCATCAAGTCATGATATGCACAGAGACGTAAAGAATGATTCTTCACTATTTATCACAGCATGATAGGGGGCAGGAAACACAGTTATCGGACAAAAGTTTTAAAGGAAAGTGAAAAGAATTGCTTTTTCATCAATGCATGGCCAAACCTGGAACTCATTGCCACAGGACACAAGTCAGTGACATGATTATAGATGAGTTCAAAGGGTTTGGAAAACTCATGAAAGTGAAGTCTAAAAAGGGATGCTAAACTCAGGGATGCTTATGCAACCTTCACCTCAGGAAGTTTCTGTGCTGCAGATTGCAGGAAATTGGGAGAATCTCCATCCTGTTCCTCTCCTGTGTTTTGCTCTAAGCTGCCACATTGGCTACTGCCAGAATAGGATGCAGAAGAAGATGGACTTTAAATCCAAGGCAGGTATGGCAGAGGCTGTGTTACAGGTCTAGCTGTGGCTAGATCAGTGCAGACTCCACGTCCTCCAGGAAGCAAGGCCACACTTAGCAATTAATGTACTATTTCTTGTGACTGATGCTCTTGCATCACAGTCCTACTCCAGGGAAGGGTTAGCTGTTCAGGAGCATGTGAGATTAGTTCCTAACAAAGAATTGTCCAACCCTTTCCTTTAGGGGAGCAGCCACAAGAAGATAGACCTTTGTTCTTCATCACTGACTGCTTTAGGTCATCCCCAGAGATGGATTTAAAGTGAAACCTCTTGAACCCTCTTGAACTTTAAGGAAACTCATTCCTGGATTTTCCATCTGGCTCAAAAGCTCGGCAAGAGGCTGAGATTCAAACACCTCTGAACTGAGGGGAAGTCTGGAGCCAGATCCACAGCTGTAGCTCGAGGCCATCCTGAGCTTTTCATGTCAGCTTTCTTTGAGAGTGCCGGCTCGGTTCCGCACGGTGCAGCTGGGCCACAGGCCATGCGGCAGATAGAGTGAGAGGAATTCCTCTCACACACCACTCACGCAGAAAATTTACCTTCAAGTAAACTACGTTAAGAAGGCTTCATTATATTGGACAGCTGTTTACTCTGCTGAAGAGTGTGAGGAGGCCTTCTTTTCTGCTTTTCCAGGACTTTCATCTCCCCTCTCTTTCAGGAAGAGTAGGTGTAATAAGACTTAAAGCTCTGCCATGTAATTGTCACGAAGTTTATATCCCATGATTCCTGTTTGTGAGCAGAAATAAATTGAGCACCTGGATAAGCCCTCTCTCTCTCCCCTCTCCTAAGCACCCAATGTGATGAGAAAACTGCTGAGAAACAACCACAATTAACGATGGGGTCACATTTAGTTCAGCACCATCGGCTGGTTAATTGGCTGATTCCATTACAGTTCCCCTTATCTGCATGCCAACATAGCTTCTAACAAGCCGCTTGCTGGGTAATTAATCCTGTCCAGGGTTTAGATTCTGAAGCTGGGTCTGCTTTAAGGGACTGTGCCATTACGAAGCGCTTCCTCTGCTAGCAGGGCTGCTTCACTCAGAGCTCCTTGCAGAACCCGACTGTGGGTCGGGCTGGCAGAGGGGACACACAGAGACATTGCTTTCCTGGAGGAAAGCCGGCCTTTGGTTTTGTGGAAAGAACCTAGACCCTGTATTCAGCTTCCTCCTTGTGCTTGATGCTGCGTGACAGATTAGCAGCAAGGCAGTGCCTTGAGAAGTTAAACCCGCCCATGCAAATGCAGATCATTTTAATGAACAAAACCATAATGAGATATAATGATCTCTGCTAAAAAATGGAAATATGTTTAGAAAGTAACCAAACAGAGATCTGATCAACAGAAAGAAAGAGCAAGAGGAAAATTAAGATGTCGAATCATTCTCCAGCTGGACACTGGCTTGGTGGGAAGGGCCAGGCTTAAGGGTTCATGCACAGGGAAGAGCAGACACTAGCAGAGACAGCAAATGGGCAGCTGGTGGCCAGGGAGGTCTGTCACTTCTGTCACTGTTGTGCCTTCTGCCACAGGCTACCGGGTAGGCTTTTGGGGGTGAGGTGTACCCTTGTTTGTCCTGGTGAATGGACAAGACAGAAGCACAGATTTTATGTAGTTTAACCTAAAAAACTCCTTCCTGGGTTCTTAGATAAGCTGTAACTGAGGAAGCATTCACCTCGGCCTTCCCCAGGCTGTGATGTGCCAGGGTGTGTGCCAGACAGCCAACAGGAGATATGCACAAAGTGGTTAAGGCAAGAAAATTAAAACACAGTGGAGGTGAACGATCGGAAACATTCATTTGTGTAGCCTCTATCTACTGATTTTTCATGTAAATACTTCTAAAAATGAGTGCATGGAAAATAGGTCACTTTGGAATAACATCCTTGGAAGCAGGGACATTGGAGATGCACATGGAGAAGGCATAATGCTAGGATTAGCAGGGATGCAGCAGGGATGTAGGCAATTGGAATCTTTGAGCTGTGGGGAAAAGGGAGGGGTGCTTGTATTTTTACCACCCATTCTCAGTCTGGTCTTTATTTTTAGGAGGAGATTGTTTGCCTCCAGCTTTTCTCATGGAAAACTTTCCTGTACCAGGTGCTCTCAGTCCTGGCTTTAACTTGCATCAGTCAGATGTGAAAGTAGCCCAGCAATTGTTAACAAAGTCACCCAAATGGTTTTTACTTCTGAAAGTTGGAAAAGAAAGGAGGTGATCTCAGAGATGGCAAGATCTAAATCAAATAGGACTTAATGAGATTAATCTTGAGGTATTCCTCAGAGCCCATTTGCAGCTTGGCCAGTGCAGGAACACCATGTTCCTCGTGAGCTCGGGGACCTCTGTGTGAGTTCTCCCAGCTGAGCTGGGTTTTGCTTCAGCCAACACCCTGGCGGGCTTGAAGTGTGCAGGGCTGAAGTACCTGAGGTACCCGGTCTGAAGCAGACTTCAGAGCAGAAAGAAAAGACATCTACCTCCTAGCCGAACAGGACATGAAAGGCTTTGTTAGCTGGGTTACCTGGACCACCAGGAGACAGTGGGGACCTGACGCAACTTCCTAATTGTGAAGGTCTGTTGTAGCGTACATCCATGCATAAAAATCCTCATCATCAATCATTTCGTAAATCAAATTTGGATGTTGGTCTGCAAACTTGTCTGCACCTATCAATTCAGGCAGGTGAAACAAACACACAAGAGGCATGTGATAACGGAGACATATTGGTGATGAGAAGGGATTGCTTTAAAAAGTTGTGCCCCTGGAGGAGCCAGGGAAGGCTTTGTGGCTTGAAAATGGGTGAGTGTGCTCAGAAGGGGAGATCAGCATGATAAAGACAGAAGAGCTGAAAGGACACAAAGGGAGCTAGGGAGCAGGAAGGGGAAGGCACAGAACAGGGCATGGGGTCAGCAGTTGAAGTCTTGAAGAGGAAGGACAGATGGAGGGGAGAGAGGGAAGATGTGACACTTGTAATGAAGCAGAGGAAGGCAGCTTTACTAGTGAGGTTTGGGTGAACTAGAAAGTGGGGAGAGATGAGATTACATGGCAATAGTGAAAGGAAGAGATGGACATGCCCATTCTGTTCATTCTGCTCACAATCAGTAGCTGAGAAATCACTATTTCTTAACACTGTAAGCAACCCTCGATTAAGAGAGCAATGGAGTTATGAAGGAAAGAGGATGCCTTCAGACACTTGTGACCAAGAGAAGTAGTGCCTACTGCTGTATGCCCTTTCCTTCTGTGGGGCTACTGGCAGGTAGGACAGTTGATCAAAGAGTTGGATGGTTTTTTCTCTGTGATCACTGGTATCAGGAAGGAATTTCGCTCTGCCAGTGTAGGTTATCATTTTGTTTCTGGTTCCTGACTAACAAGCGGGAATGCTGGAATGTGATGCACTGTCTACCCTTGAAATGTCTGCCTGTTTGACAAGTCTCCTTTTGGCTTGGAGAGCTGCTCCCCTGCTTTCCTGTCCTGCTGCGGTTTAGCTAACCAGCTCTTGGCATACTTGCTCCTTTTGGGGACATAGAGCTCTGGACACCCGCAGCTCTCTGATGCGGCCCAAACCCTTAGCATGGGGCTCCCAACCCCGCAGCAAGGAGGGGCTATTCCAGAAGAACTTTGTTGCTGCGACCTTCGTTTTCATTGGCTAACAGTGCCTGCATGCTGATTTTCACCGGCATTAGTGCATTAGGGGGGTTCTTGCATTTCTGGCTGTACAGCTATGCCACTTGGCAGCTTCAGTTATGGCTGCGTTGGGGATATTCCCATTTCATTCAACTTTGGAGCTCAGAATTTGTGGGGGCTGAACACTTCTGAAGAAAATTATCTGAGAAAGGCAAGAAGCACTCCAATATGTCAAAGAACAGACGGGGACTATTGATGTATTTGGTGCCATGTTTTCAAACTGCTGCCTGCTGGAAGCCACATCCATCTGTCTTTTGTTTTTTCTTCCTCCAGAAGTATGTACTAAGTACCATCTGATTTACTTAGAAAGAATGAAACAACCGCTGTTCAAGGGAAAATCTAATGCAATTCAGGTCATCCTAACTTCAATGGATAAGACACCTGAAGGCTCTGATATTATTACTGAGAGTTGGTGAAACTTTAAATACAGCATTTAGAACCTTGGGAAGTTGTTCAGCCTGAGTGGTAATAGGGTTGATGCAGGAAAATCCTGAGAGTATCAAGACAGAAGTTAGGAGTTTGATATCATCATCATCATTATCATCATCATTAGCATTATCATTATTAAAACCAGGCTGCCTTTACAAAGGTACCAATGAGAAATCATATTGGTTTTCCTGTACAACTGCATTGCCCGCAAGCATCTTGAATATCGAATGCAATCTGTCGAAATCTATAGTCCTGATGTTCTGCCAGAAGGCAATATATGTATATCCTATATAATTTTTTTTCCTTTTTCTTCAGGAGCCCAGTGTTAGCCAATGCAATTCTCCTTGCAGAGAGGCAGAAATTTTAAAGGGCCAGGCCCACATATTTCTGATATCATCCATGGAAACTAGCATTTCTAACAGACCAGTGCTCAAATCTATTATTTGTATCTGTGAATGCATTGTGGCTTCTGTTTGGTTGTTAGGGGTTTTTTTGTTTTCTAGTGAACTTAGCTAACATGCAGTTTCTGTTGGTCTGCTTATGCTGAGGAAGGTCTGAATTCTGTGGTGTTGCCTGCACATTATAAATGATGTGCACACATTTTAACCAGATACTGTGCTGCCTTGTGAGAGTCAGAGGAGTCCCTGACTATCTCAGATGGGATCATTTGTGTTCTGTGGAGTACTGCACATAAGTCCTGCCAGCAGGAAGATGCATCAGACCTCTTCTGCTTGCCTTTTTCCATAGGTTTGCTCTGTGCATCCCTTCTGAGACAGTCTAAGTATGCTGTTTATGGATGTGATTTTTTGCTACCAAAACAGTAATGCTATCACTAGTCCTACTTAGACGTGCCGATAGTAATAAGCCTTGTATTGGTAAAAACATATTTTCCTCCAAAAAGGAAGGTTTTGTCAAAATAAAGGTGCTCTTTAACAGTTTTCACACAAGGAAGGAGAAAGGGACGGAAGAGGGGAGAGATGTGTTGCTTTAGCTACACTGGTCTAGTTAAAGTAGCACAATTTTTGTGTGTAGACAAGAGCTTAGGAAATGTGCAGGTCTTAGTCTGGGTGACAGGACTTTAAAGCAGTCATTGAAGTCTAGTGTCAGTTTTCAAGGCTGAAGAATATTATTTTATTTAGGCTTCCAGACCAGCCTTGCTCCAGGAATGCACTTAGGTTGTTTTTAAAGCAAACATGAAATCAATAGCCTGGTGTTCTGCTCTGCTATTTCTTGCCAGAGCCTAAGGACCACACATGGGTTTTCCCTCGTCTTCGTCACACTGCCAGGCATGCTCTCGGATAACGGCGGGCAGTTCTTGTGGATGAATACGGAGAGGTTCCAAATGGCCAAACACGCATCGGACATCTGGGCAGTTTTGCTGCAAAGTATTTTCCGTCAGGCTTCCCTCCAGATATTGCTGTGGAAAGACCAACTCACACCATGCTGTCACAGATTTTATCCAGCCTCTGACTTCAGTGGGAGTTTTATCTGAGTAAAGCTCAAATAGGAGCCTGTCAGCTTATCTCACCATTTATAATGTTCCTGGTGGAACCCTGGGCTGTGGTTTTCATTTTGTCCCTGGTGAATACCAGCCCAGAGAGCAATGGGGCACTGTGCCTTCCTGCACATCAGTCTGGTGGTGGGCCTCAGCTCACACTTGCTAGGTGCAAGAAAATAACTTACTTGTCTCCATCCTGCGCTGGTAACAGGGGCTTCACCTAGAGTAGCAGATTCTGAGAGCTTGCCCATGAAGGATCGACTTGCAGCTGGGTACCCACTCCTGACTCCAAGCAGCCACCATCCTCTTGAGGTAAATAACAACCTTTGGCCAGCTACTGACCTCTCTTGAACCAGTGACCCAGAGGAAAATGCTCCTTCGGCTCTCAGCAGCTCCCTCGAGCCAGGTTAGCTCTTCTCCTCCTGCAGGGCTTGAAGCTGAACCGTGTGGTACCAAGGCAGGTCTCCAGTTAAAAATGAAAAGACACATTAGCAAAGAGGAGAGAAACAGGCTGAAATTGGAAGTGACCATTTCATGTTTGATGTTATTCAGAGGAGCCTGTTCTTCATTTAGGACATTAATAGTTGTAACAGAAGCTGTAATATTTCAACAACAGTGGTGATTAGGAGCAAAGAGGCAGCTAATCTCCATCTAAAAAGAGCTAACTAGCCCGTCCTTTAGCCCCCACCGCACTGTCACATTTAAATACCATGAATATTCACTGCTTGGCACCCAGCTGGCAGCTGAGCTGTTTTGACACAAAAACCTTCAAACTCAAAGAGTTTTTAATCAGTCTGCAAGAGAGAGAAGAAGAAAGTGAGAGAAAGAAATAGGAACAGAGAAAATGAATCAATGAGTTCAACAGAGAGGGGGGTACCCAAATCAAATTAACCCCTTCCCTGCTCTGCAGCCACAAGCGCTGCCTCTCTGCAGCCCTCTCCTAGGCTGTGGGGATAAGAGACACCCCATTCCTCCTGGGTGACCCATTCCTCCTGGGTGCTCCATCCCACCCTGGGACCCCATAGCCCTAGGCATCCCATCCCACCTGAGTGCCCATTCCCCCTGGCTGCCCCGTTTCCTCCGGCTGCCCCATTCACCCTGGCTGCCCCATCCCACCCCGATGCCCCTTGCCCCGGGCACCCCATCCCACCTGCCTTCCCATACTTAGAATGCATCCCGTCCTGCTGCTTTTGCTTGTTTCCTGGTGCAGGGCTTTTTTACTCTCACCCTTGGCTGTGTTTGTGACTGGTTACCAATATGCTTCTGTTACAGGCAGTACAGTTTCACTCACAATATGTGATGTGCTTTAGAACAGACAGTCTTTGCCTGCAAAGAGTTTTCATCTCAGAAAGAGGTTTGGCAGTGTTAACAGTTGCCCTCTCCAATATCCTTATTGGAGTCTCAGAGTTGCCTGCAGCTCACACAAACGTCTCTGCTTCAGTTTTTGCAGCAGGATGAACCATGCAGCTGCAAACACAGAAAATCTTGTCTTGTCCTGGAAGAAAGAACCCCACAATACTCTGAAGGCCCAAGTTTCACCAGCACTGTGGATCTGGGCACAGACAGAATACCCAGCAGTCCCCATTTAACCTGCATCAGTCCTGTACACACAACTGCATTTCTGTCAAACTAGCCCGAGCACACAACACAGAGTTTATGCAACTTGATGCTGTTATGTCAGCTTTGGGATGGTTGTGGTGGACAGTTTATACCTGATTTGGCAGGAAAGTAGGGTGGCATAGGCAGACTGTTCCCGATCTACCGCAACGCCTTGCCATGTAAAACTTACTTGTCTAAATTTTCTAAATGCGTTTAACTTGGTGGAGTGAGTTTATGCTGGATCCATGCTTCATGTCATATGGCTGTGGCATTTTTGATCTAATACTGGGAACCACAAAGTCAGATTTATTTTATAATCAAACCGCAGCCTAAGTCTCAAAACTTTGTGGCCCAGACTGCAGACCTCAGTCACATGCGGGGAATCTATACTTGCATCTCAGCTGGCTGCATGTTCGGGGCACAGCGGGGACTTTTCTAACCTACTGTGTCTCCAGTGAGTCTGTCGTGTGCTTAAATTACACATAAGGTTGTCTCATCTGCCTTCAGGGTCTTTAATACTGAGACGCACCTCAAAAGCCAATGTCCTTGTGCCCTTGAGGAAAACCTATGGAGAAGTGAAGCATAGAAGCCTGGGACTGATTTAGACAGATTATTATGGCTACTGCAAAGGATACTAGTATCCAGGAGGGGTCTAAATGAGGTGGTATTGTCCAGACCTTCAGAGGCAGGCCAGTGCTGAGCGGAGGCATTGCAGATGGAAACAAGAAGGCAGTTGCTGGGAATGCAGGCCAGTGAGGAAAATAAGCGGCTAGCACTGGAGGAGCGAAGTGGGTAGCTGCATGCTATTGGCAGTGTAACATAAGATCTGGTGAGTGAATAAAAAAGAGCAGGGTCAGAGAGGAGCTTGAATGTCCTGTTCCATGGTGTGATGGAAAGGGTGCCACAGTAAAGGGACTGAGAGAGAGCAATGTGGTGGCAATGCTGTGTGAGTCAGATCTGTACTACTGTGATCTGTCTGGACTGGAGGTGGAGCATTATGGATATCAGGGAAAGACCACAAGGAGAGATTATTGTAACCAAGATGGGAGATGAGAGTTTGGGAGCAGGTTTTTCCTGTGTGGGTTCCCCAAATCTGAAGCTAGTGTAAGATTTATTAGGAGTTACTGAAGCTGTGGTGACTTTTACCGAATACAGTGTGGAACTCCTTTGGGAGGAAGAAGCAGAAAGATTTGGGTTCCACAATTCATTAGTACTCTCAAGATCCTCTGATGCTCTCCAGACTCAGAGATCTCACCCAGCGCTTTAAAAAAAAAAAAAAACAAGCATGCACACAATAGCCAAATGTGCTTTGTAATCTATTCCCAGGCAACAGCCAAAGTGGCTTTTGCATAGATTGGTACTTACTCTATTCAAGTTGATAATTATTTTGAATGGAATACTCCCCATGAAGCATGCCTGGAACGGCATCAAACCCTATGGGCTGTGGGAGGCACATCCATCAGCTGTACTCCGGGATGTATTCTGGAAAGGCTCACAGCTGGATAGGAGGATTCATTTTCTTATACACTTAAATGAGAAAATAGCATGCGCTTTTCTTCAGTCTCTTCTTGCCAACATCTGGCCACTACTTACAATGAATTTGCGCAGTTGCTATGAACTATATCTGGGCATGCTTCCTTCGCCTGTGGAAAAATGTGGGAATCTAATCATCCAGTACAAAAACAAGGTGTTCCAGCTAATATGTGTCTCGAAGACCCTGAGGACATGGATTTGGAATGTTTTAGAGGAGGTGGATCAAAAGTATTCTACTTGACATTCACCTCCAGTTTTCTGTTGTCTGACTCCATCATATTTACATAGAGTTAACACATTTTGTGTAAGGTAAGGAAAATCCAGGCTGAGCAGCAGGTAGCAGAGGTGTAGAACTGGCAGCACTCATTCCCCTGAGTCCACCCACCCCAGCCTGTTGGGAGGGGAGCACGGTGCTGTTGTGGTGGTGCTTCGGGGGTGGAGAGGCTCAGATTAGACATAAAACAGAAGTTGTGGCCATCTGTGGTCATTAAAATTCCATGACACCTTTTGGTACTGAAGTGGTGGGTGCTAAAGCTAGCCCACTTGCAATACGGCAGACAAGCCTCGTGCAGCCCAGAGAGAGGCTGCCTCGTGAGGTTTGCCGGGTGTGTTTTCAGCCTGCGGTGGGGCATGGGGCAGAGTCCCATGCTGCCTGCCCAAAAGTCACTAATCCCAGAGCCAGGAGCAGAATAGCTACATCCCTGTGACCAGAAAACATGCTGAGAAGGGAAGAGCTAGGTATGCAGTGTGCAGCATGCTAATAACACAGATCTGTTATTCCTGCGACCGGATTTGCTCTCACTTGGTGGTGCTGGATGATGCCACATGCTCAGACAAGTCTATTTGCAGGAGATCCTGAGGATCTTTGCAGCGAGCTGCACTTTGAAATGTAGCCTGACACTCAAAGGCTATTCCGTGAAACAGGAAGGGTCTCAAGCTCTTGTTTTAGGCTGGATCACATCTCTGTGGAGAAATCTAAACTTGGGGTGAAAGTAAAGGCCCTACAGAAAATGAAGCTTAAACCAACACGTAGAGGGGTAGAAAGGGGGGGTGGGGGGTGGGGGCCTTTACGGACTGACAACTTACAGACCCTGTCCTCGGCACTTGCTCTCATCCCTGAGTTGCCCTGCTGTGCAGTGACCCAGAGCAGGAACCAATCCAGCTGAAAAATAAACATTTTTTTTCCTCGGGTTGTTTTTTATCTGGATCAGTTCTCTGGTCTCATTCGCCATGTGCTACACAGACAGCATGCTGTTATAGCTGATGGTGCAGGGTATGGGCGAGGAAGCAATGGGGAGGGGACGGGGAGCAGGATTGCTTAAACTGATGTAAGCAGCCCTGTTGTCAAAAATGCAACCGCAGCCTGATACCAGAGCCTGCCTGGAGTGCTCTCCTTGTCCTCGGGGCTGGCCTGCAGTTTGCACAGAAGGGGGGAGGGGGACAAATGCCTCTCAAAAAAGCTGCAGAAATTCTCAAGTAATCAGGGCAAATCATCCCAAAATGCTGCCACTGGGACTCTGCAGTTGATGCGTAAGGATGCTGCAACCTTGTGAAACTTACTTGTGTGGCATCCAGATCCTGAAAAACAACAGCAGCACTTTATGTCTTGGTTCCTTCCTTCTGCTCTCTTGCAGAATCATTTCTTCTCTATCTTTCTCCTCTGGGAGAGGAGAAAAATCTTGTGATTCCCTTTGCTCCTTCCTTGGCACATCCTGTGTGCCAGGGAGCTTGCTCAATGCTCCTGGTATTGCCCTGTCTGTTAGGAAGGCGTTGTGTCTGCACCCCAAGGGAAGAGCTGCTTGGTCTGGCGTCGTTGGTGGAATCCCCACGACACCGTCCCGCGCCAGCCGCTGCCCAGGGAGCGAGCACAGCTGCCCTGGATGCTGCACGCCCTTTCTGTCAATGGCTGCTGTATTTCATCTCTCTGTGCTGCTGCTTCCCAGGCAGCATGTGATCCTCTGCGGTATGCTCTGGCTTCTATAGGGAATGGGTTAACGCTATAAAATGGTCTTTTTATGGAACCTCTTGGCAACGCAGAAAACTTTCCCATTGCCAGGGTGTTCTTTTTATTCAACAATTTGTTCCCAGAAAGCAACCCATTTAACCAGATTTTCTCTATTAAGGAGCTTCAGCTGCATTTGTTGGTTTTTGAGCTTATTTGGTGTGCTGTAAACTGCAAAACAGTGTCCTACAATAGATTTGTCTGAGGGAACTGAAGTGTGTACTGCTGTGATTCTGCCTGCTGTGGGAGCTCCTTGAAAGCCAGATGTCACATTCAAAGAGTAATCTGTGTTTACAAACACATGGCCACACATACTCAACACTTTCAGCAGCCACCAAACTGAAATTCAAATCCTGCACTTTTGCTTCTCTACCCACCTGCCCTGCACCCAGCCAGAGCAAGTGAAGAAAGCTTCCAGAACTTCAACGGGATCATCTCTTTTATTTAGATGAGGAAAAAAGACTTTACTGTTTGCAGAGGGCTGAATTGAACTTACCAACTGTGGCCTCTCATCTGTAAGTTCTTGCAGACAGAAAAACACCAACTACTAGCAAGATAATCCAATTTCTCTTCTCTTGCACTCTGAGGAAGACTGCCTATCCCCCCACGCCATGCTGGGTTTCAGTCTGGCGAGAACTTCTCCCGACCACTATACCACCGGCAAGATCCATATCAAAGCTTCAGCCCCCCAGGGGTCATTAGAAGGCATTTATTTCTGCATATACTGAGGGGGTGGAGGAGGCAGATAACTTTATTCACAATGCAGATAGGCTGCCCTTACTTTCAACCCTTCCTTCAAACCGGGAGACATTAAAAAAACATGAGCTCTTCTAAAATAATAAATACATTAATTCTGCTGGATGTTATACTGCTGGTGTCTCCAGAAAAGTGCCCTGGCACCATTTGATGGGAAGAGCCAGCGAAATCTGTTAACTCTGCTCTTGCCCTTGCTCCTTGAAATGCTGTTAAAAGTTCAGTCCAGTGGGCTGAACCCGTATTAGAGCGCTTGGCTTGTTTAAGAAAGATTGTTAGCAGGTAGTTTTGCACAACAGGACTAAGATGCTTCAAAGGATGAGGGAAAGTCAACCCAATTCTCTCTGCAAATTTGAAGCGCAAGTCTGTGATTTACTAATGGGGAGCAGTGAGTTATTAAGCTCATCACAACACAGCATCCTGCTCCCCTAGTCCGGAGAGAGCCAGCTATTAATAAATCAGAACCCAGTGCTAAGCTACAGGGATAACAGGATCTACATTAATATGAAAATATTAATATCTGGAAGAGCAGATTATCATCTAAATGGGTTAGAATGAGATAGCACTATTGTTTAGAAGAAATGGCTTGCTTCAAATCTCATTAGAGCTGTAATCATACTAGCAGTGGAAGATATCTTCAGACCCTTGAAAGTGCTTTGGATGCTTGGTTAATGTGGTGATCATGCTGGGGGGTTCAAACATCTGCCCAAGGCTTGCCTTTCCTCCTCAGTGTCAGCTGGAGGGTCCGCCTGAAGGAAACAGAGACCCCAGGTACAATCTACAATCGAAGGGGATGAAACGGCTGTTCCTTATGAAGGGTGTGTGGCTCCTGGAAGCTTTTCACCAACTGCAGGATGCAGGTTCATGGAGCTTATCCCACAGCTCACCAGCATGGGCACAGGGACTACTCACCTAGGAGGAGACCTGCGCAACAGCATTGTGTGTAGCTCACAACAATTGTTCCCAGACTTCATCATGGAGATAGCTGGCCTTGACAGTACTGTCACATGGTGATAAACTCAAGACCCCTGTTCGATGGCACAGAATCTTTTCATCCTTTTTATTTTAAATCCAGTCAAAATGTCAAATGGCCTGAGATTTCACTAGCAGAGAAGGTTCTGCAAAGAAAATGCAACAACCATTCCTGGTGAGAAGGTCGAAGCCAAAGTCAGGCTGTGTTGCTCAGAGCTGTTATTTTCCTTTGGCACCTGTGGCACTTCCAGCCTTAGTCACCAAACTAAACTTTCCAGCACATCCTTCGGGGAAGTGCCCAGTCAGGCCAGTGGTCTAGCTCATGCTTGCTTCATCACAGACCCAGAAAGACCTGTATATCTTAAATAGAGACGTTACAAACAAACTGGCCTAACTGCCTAGGGGAGGCTGGCAAGTAGAGTTTAATCTACTCAAGATATGAAAGACCCTTCATAATGCATGGTTTTGATTTTCACAAATATTGAGACTACTCTTTGCATTAATGATAAAGTGGATTAAACATGCCCCATTTTCCTAGATAATGCCCCTCTGGAGTTTCACTGGGACCAAAGTGGATCTGGCATTTAAACTAAAGAAATCCCTGTTTAGTGTGTGGGAGTCTCTGGAGAGGCCACAGATCTGCATTGCAGCTGTGAAATACGGCATCTCCTCGGTTGCTTATCAGAGATCTATGCTTCTCCTGGGAAAATTTTGCCCAAAGGATTCAGCCCTTGCCAAATTTTCAACTGGATTTTGTTTGTTTATTTTAAATTTCTTTTTAAACATCTGAAACCAACAAACTTTAAAAAAGCTCTAAACCTATCAACTTGAGATAATCCCTTAAAATAAAATAATAAAAAAATTAATTCCTCCAGGCTGCCAACTTCTATTTCTAAGACTTAGTCTAAAATGGATTTAAATGACTGAAATTCTAAACCCTGAAAAAATGGAGTTTAATTGAAAAGAATCAATGTTTTTCTTTTCTTCTGTGGCATTGCACCTGTTCATGGCATCTGATTCACCTGAATTTTAAAGTGGTTCATATCAAACATGCATGTGTGTGTAAAATGCTGCTCTTCTGACCTTTGTGCCCACTTTGCAGTAACAGGGAACACAGGTACCCGAGGAGTGAGTCGCCCAGAGCCAGCTCTGCCTCATCTCCTGCCCAGTCAATCCTCCAGGAGAGCTTTCCCCACGTGTATGCTCTCCTCCTTCTTCATGTCTATACTCATTTAGCATGCAAAAAAATCAGGGCAGGGATGGAGCCAGATATTTTAGGTCCAGAACAACCTCTAATTTTTTCCAATGTTTCTACTATGCTGAAAGGCAGAATTTTGATATGATGCTACATGGACCCTGGAGGTGTTGTGAGGCTACAAATGCAGCTACATCTCTGTCAGCTTCAGGGGTGCTCCAAGCAAGTGGGTGGGCTGGGCTCTATAAATAGTGTGTACTAATCCATACTCCAGTTTATAGAGAGGGATGGTAGAAAACACACAGCTACAGTCTATTCAGGGGATTTGTTAATATTAGAACCTCAGGGAGCAGCTCTGCTTACTTCGTAGACATCTGTTTGTTGGAAATATCAGTTCAATAAACAATTTTCTCAGCCTCAGTATCTTAGCAGTACCGGCATTACAGATGAGGAGGATGTTACAGGCCTTTCCAGTCCTAATGCAGGGTTGTTCTCCCCAGTACAGAGGTGTAGGTCCACAGTTTTTTCTTATAGCTGCACAATACATAGACATCTGCAGCACGTGAAACACTTGGGCAGCAGCAATCATAATGAAGCCCCCAAAGTGAAGTCTCAAAGAAGTACACTCCCCAGGGACCCCCAGTCCTCTGGATAAGACTCATATCGAACTCTAGAGGCGTTAGATGGAGATCTTCTAGTATATCTCAGCAATAAATATGTTTGTCCTGGAAATAGCTTCAACTGCATATTTTGAATGAAATCTCTTTGCTTTGGAGAGAGCTAATGGTCAAATATCTGTAGGTATTGGTCCCATGTCATCATCTGGGATCCTGAATGGTGGTAACATACAGCGCTGTCCGATATAACGTATGGCCGAGACTGGAGAATCCCAAGTTTCTGCCTGTTTCTGGTGGCTATCCAGGGAATATGGTATTCACTGAGGAGGACGGTAAAGGGGAACAACCCTCTAACACAAAGTGGATTCTGATGTTTGTATCTGTATCCAAGCTGTTGCAGAGTATACCGTGGTTATTGTCTTTGAAGAGCTTTGCTACCTGCCTCATTACCCTGGAAAAGACTTTAGGATATTAAATAGAGAACAATCAATCCCACTATCAGCAAATAACCCTCTAGGAAATAAATACAGTAAAAGAGTTATACTTGTCTTAGCAGAGATATTGCTTGTTGATATAATCTCAAATTCAGAGGTTATTGCATTTGAAGAGCTTTTCTGGAACTATTCAGAGAATATGCATGTGATGGAGTAAATGGGTGGAATATGATTTAGCTTTAAAGAATCTGGCTCTGTAACAGTACATATCTCTAAAAAATATATTTCATCTTACAACCAGCTGGATGAATGTCTTGCTATGATACAGCAGCATCACGGTACTGTACGTCTAAAGGCAATGCTAAATTCAGACCCTGGCTCCAGCTAAAAGACTCAGGATGTCGTGACGTGCTGTTTGGGGCCAGCTTGCTGTAGAGGAAAGCAAAATTCAGGGCTGGATCCAGACCCAGAGTCCCCATTCTCCTGCTGCTGGGAGCACTAGTTTTGCCCTACTTGTTTGACTAGGAATGAATGGGACTGGTTTGGTTTTCTTCCAGACCGGTTGTACTTTGCTTCATTATAAACTTCACCATGTACTACTGTCCTTTCCCCTGCCTTATCTCCCCGTCTCCTTCAAGGGCAACGCTGGGGTGCAAGAGGGGTGCTTTTGCTGGGAGCTGTTCTGAACAGAGGACAGGCAAAACCGACCCTTTCTCCTGCTTGGTGTTTCAAACAGCTTCCGCCCGTGGGGAGGGGATGTGTTGAGAACGTGTGAGAGAAAACACTGAAAAGGGAGAAAAGGTACAAAAAGGGAGGGGAAAAAAAAGTACAGCAAGGAAGCTAGAGACAAACTTCAAGTTGTGGATTATTTCTCACCCAGGCTCTAATTAGGAAGCCTCTTACGGGACTGTGAAGCTGTCAGGCTGCCAAATGTCAGCGTATTTATCAGAGATCAGGCGAGTCTCCCGTCTGCAGCAGCCACAGTTTGGTGCCGCGATCCTCCTGGGTTCTTGCAGCGTGTGCGACTCACGCTCGGCACTGGCACCTCCAGGGGCTGCGAGGCACAGTGGAGGGCTTTTCCTTCTCCCTTAAGAACCCAAAAATAAACCTTTTCCTGGGATCTGGCCTCTTCGTCCTGGTTCTGCGTGGAGAGGGTTAACCATAGGGTGCAGAGCCGCTTTGCCAGTGTGTGACTCAGATTCCCAGGGAAATCCCCAGCTTATCTGATGGAGCCTGTTAGTCTGCTAATTGAATAAGCTCCTATTAAAACTGCAATGTTTTTTAATGACTGCTAACAAAGGGCCAGATTCTGATCTGATCTTTTCGCTTGGGATCATTTTTGCTGATGGTCCGGCCCTGCCCCTAATTGCAGCCGTGCGGGGCGGGGGGGGGGGGGGGGGGCAGCCGCCTCCCCAGCTCCACCGGCCTCCGCAGAGCCCAGCGCAGCCCGGCCTCGCTCAGGAGCGCGGAGCTGAAACCAAAGCACCAGCTCTAGGGCTTCCCTGGTGCAAGTGAGATACCAACTGGGCATCGAAACTTCAGTTTTAATGAGCCAAGATTTCATGAAGTGTAATAGGCAGGAAGCTTTTAATGGGGATCCTTAGGAAGACAGAGAAGGCTGCAGTGCAGCCAGCAGAGGAAAGCATTTGCTGGGAGGCTACCAAGGACTCCACGTAACATAATTGCTGCAAATATCTAATACGCAATCTGAGCCATGCTCTGGGTAATTAACTTTCCCAGTGTTGAAATCAGGTTGATTTGTTGATTCTGCATGTAAGATGTTGTCTATGTCTGCATAGGAAAAATGCTGTGTATGCCTCTACATATGCACATTCAAACCTTAATTTTAATTAAAATTATGTGCATTATATCTGTATCTCTTGTTCTTTATGGGAATTGACTTTGAGAAGGTATTTGCCTAATAGGAAAGGAAAAAAATGTGGTTAGCATTTAAAGTAAACTTAGTTGGGTTCCAGGGTACTTTGGACGGGGAGCGTAACAGCTCTGATTTCAGCCAGACCCTGGCTGCCCCAGGACGGGGTTGAGCTTGCTGGCATGACCTTGTGACCGTGCTTGCCTTCCTCGTCTCACCTGAAACTCCTAGTGAGTTCCCCAAGTCTATGTGACGCCAGAGCCACAAAACATTTTCTAATATAATTATAAG
>NW_009196237.1:39416-45007 GCF_000690835.1 Fulmarus glacialis | reverse complement strand
GCAGGAATGAGATCTGGCCACCTTCACCCCCACGTGTCTCCACACCCACACAGTTTCTTTGTGTGTCCCTTTTGTTTTTCTCCTAGGAAGGTTTCTATTAAAATGCAGGAGCTTCTTTTAGAAGGTCCCACATACTCACACTGACACTGAGCCGCTGCTTTAAAAGTTTCATAAGCAATCCATAAGTGATGTTTTTTTCCCCACAATAACAATAGCGAAGTGTCAAAAATCTCAAGCTCCTGTTACCAGAGGCAGAGTCTAAAACCCATTTCTCAGCCTGTTTTCTATTCCCAACTCCCGAGTTGTCAGATGCTGTGACATGGCTCCATCACGCCATGACTAGCAGTCCCAACAAACAGAAAATGATTTCCAACTGGCAAACACGCTGTTTACTTTCCAGAAAAATTGCACTTTCCCATCTGACAGCTGATCAAGGGATCTCCTGCTGCTGTCAGTATGAAGAAGTGTTTAAACACAGGGATGGAAGTTTAAACATTTTCTCATTATCACAGAATAAAAAAAAATTAAAAAATAATAAAAAAATAAAGGCATTGAGACTCTCCGACCACCTGCTGTGCTGGTAATGAAGCGGTGTCACATGACCAGCCGGGGAGGACTTTTATCTCTGCCCCAATATCATTACTGAAGTGACACCTGTCACATGACCCACATCAGGGCTTTCATCTGGGCTCCCAAATGCAGTTCTGGCTTGTGAGGGGGATTTTCGTGGCGTTTTTTTCCCCCCTTTAAAGAGCATTGCCCGCTTGCGCCACTACAGATGGGAGTTTGCAAGTATTAAAGCCCTCGGATTTTTTCTTGGGGATGTGTAATTTGGCCAACAAACTTGCTCTGGGCTGAAGTAAAACAGAGAATCTTGGCCTGGGAAAGAAGTATTTAATTTACTTCAAGATGTTTTTAAAGCAAATATTTAAGTCTGCTGTTAAACTCTCTTTACATAAAAGAGGATGGTAAAGGATTTCTCGAAAATCTCAGATTTGTTTTTAATTTTTTATTAGGTGGAGAGAAGAAACAGTTTGATGACCCTTGAGCACAATGATCTCCATTTACATGCACTTCATAAACTCTCACCTGATTTACCAAGGCATCCTACCCCTGCCAAGAGAAAGTATTTTCTGGAAAAAAGGAAAGGTCAGTCTGGGATTTTTTGTGAGGTCTTCAACAGCAAACACCTAGATTTGAGATGGGGCCACATACGTGATAGCAGTACTGAGCACTTACTCACCAGAACCCATTCAGTTATTACCTCAAAACAGAACATCAAACATCTAGATGTGACAGGGGATGACCACCCACATGAACTAGATGTGAGCAGGTTGGAGATACGAGAGTCTGAACTTCATGGCTTTTTCCTGCTCCTCCTTTCCCACTCCACTCTCAGCCATGCATGAAGTCTGGTACTTCCCTGACCCCTTCATAATCTGATTCAACTCACTAAAGCAATGAAAAACTAACCCAGCAAAAGTTTTCCACCTGTTTAGTGAGCTAAATCAGCTCATCAAGGGCTTAGAAAAGTGCCAGAGAGCAAAAGAGAGACAGACTGTGAAACTTGAAGTAGGGAGGGAAATGGGGAAGCAGGACTGCCTTTTTGGGTGGCACTAACTTGGTACATGAATTCAGATGTATTTCTTGTTACCTACCCTTCCTGACTCATTACAATACTACGTCCATTTTCCCTGAGAGCTGTTGCCCCTGAGATTGTGCAGGTCAGGGGATGGAAAATCTACTGAGATCAGTACTCCTGATGTAAATAGTACTCCCATTAGTTTAGGAAAGGAGTGGTTCTGGGGCAATTTCTCTCTCTGATCTGGCATATTTAAGGCATTCGGCCTCCAATGTTGAGTTAATGAACAAAAGAGTGCTGGGTTGCAGCACATCCTTTTGCCAGGGTCTTCCTGGCTTTCCGCCCCTCCACATACAGAGCTAGAAGGTCTCATTTGGCCCTTTGGCAATTTAGCATAAGAGCTTTGGCCATTATGGGGTAGCAGCTACGTAAAAGAGCAAAGCCATTCTCTCTGCTGCTCCGGGGCCGAAGAAATTTACAACTGATGTTCTGGATAGACACCATGAGGAGAGTGATTCAATTCCCATCATTAGATCCCTCACTGCCCATGCATAACAAGTCCTTTCATTTAACATATCTTGAGCGTTTAGTGGCTCCCAATTAGGAGTAGACATCCAACCATAACCATCCCATGGCAGGCATTAGAGATCCTGCTTTTTCACTGCTCTTAGTCCATCCAGCCATCTCCAAGAGTGCAAAAGGAATGCAGAACCCCCCCTATCCCAACTTGGGCATCATTTACAGCCGCTCTGAACATGCATATGACAATGCAGTGTAACTCAGAAGTGTAGAGCTATCTCCTACCTATGCAGCCAGCCATCCACTTTAGAAAAGCTTCTTATTTGTACCAGTTCTTAGAAGCTTTTGCAATGCAACAGCCAGTGCCAGTGTGCTTAAGAACTATTGTTTTTCTTCTAGAAAGGTCCCAAATGCCCTTCTCTCCACAAATAAACCTACACATGGGAAGCTGACAGATACACGCCTAAGTAGAAGTCTGTAGGACACTCTAGTCTGATCTTGCTTATTCTGCTGTGAGGTCACTGTAATATTATTCCAGATTCATTGCAGAGCAAATGAAAGGCAGAAGGTCCTAATATTGAGACAAATTTCTATTCAGTAAGGCAAAGGGAGGTCAAGCATTCACACTCATTTTGAGAGTGGCTGGTGTTTGGGAGATCTGGGTCCATGCAATCTAGAGGTAGAAAGACTTTTGGGACATAGGTTGCCTTTTCATCAAGGCAGAGAACTTTAAGGACCATCACATAACATAAGGAATACTTGTCCTCTTAACTGAGCAGTGCCTGCAGATAGTCTGTGCGCTCTTTTACCTAACTAATTTAAACTGCAATTATGTCTATAGCAAGGGCAAAGGGGAACATAAACAGTTGTGCTGCTTCCTGCCCAGATACATAGTGTTTGGTTAGCAAACAATGGACTGGAGTGGGGCTGGAGATGTAGCTCCCTTACACTAAAATGACGCCTTCCAGCTCTTTCTATGGCTGCCACCCATTTCTCTGGCGTTTCCCCATAGCTCCATGACTGTTTTTGTTCCAATGCCTCAATGCTCTGCATAATTCTTGCTCAGAGACATTCTCCCAGTCATGCCAGTGACACTACTCAGATGAATAAGAAGTACTGAAGGTTTGCATGCCTGCACCTTAATGATTTATCTTTGTCTTCCTTTTCTTCCCAGATCTGCTGTGAGGTTACACCAAGGCTTCTGGTTTCTGATGTCCCAGAGCTGGAAAAAAGTATCCCAGATAGCTGAAACCAAGTGGACTAGTACATGAACACAGTAAGTTACTTGCTTTCCTGATTCTTCCAGGAAGAATTCAATGAGAAATTTCACAGTAACTGTAGTTGGGAAAGAGCTTTCTGATTTCCTCATGTATCCTCATCAGCACTCACCTCAGATTAGCTTTCCTTCTCATAGTCTGTCAGCAGCCCTGAGATCAAGGAGATTAAAACACCCTGGTAACTCATTAATGAGCCAAGACTCTCTGCAACAGCTGGACCAAAAATGGTCCGTGTTTGGCTGCATCTTAATTCTTTGCCATCTCCCCTCTGGTCATCAACACCTGCACACATTTGGCCAGCATAAGAAGACTCCTGAATTCAGCTCTAAGCAACCAGTCTGCAATGCACATGTCTAATGCTCTGCTGGTGTGGAACCAGTATGCTGGTAATCCTGTTAGTGGTGGCAGAAGCTCCCTCTAGGAAATTATAACAAATAGTCTTAAACAATTCCTTTTGTTGACAACTTTATCCAAGAAACCATCTTCCCTGGAGACTTCACTCAACTTTTGACTAATCCCCTCCTTCCCTCAGGAGCTCTTTTGTTGAAGGAGATTGTAGGCAAACCCCAGGAGTGACAGGTCTCTGTAAGCCTTGGATCAGCCTCTACATTCTTTCAATTGTCAGTCCCCATCTGTCCTGTTTGTACATCGATCTTCTGGTCCAGGGATCTCTCTATTAAGTGACACATGGCTGAGTTTATTCTGCAAGTCCAGTGTCCAGACTGTGCTGTTACATCTTCGTTGCCAAGTCAATCTTTCTGACACTGCTTTCTGAAAAACAAAAGCCAGGACATCTGCACAATTTCATTCTCTTCTACTGAAAGGTGATTTTTAAAAATACCCCCCATCCCGAACAAACTCTGTCCTTGTTTTATACTCTCAAAGATTTTCTTCATTTTATCCATATCAGGAGTAATGGAAGGTAGAATCTGCCCGTGTTGCAAAGGAATTCTGTTAGGATAAAAATCCATGGCCTAAGTCCTGAATCAAAAGGAAAAATAAGTCCTAATTCCAAATATTCTGCAGGACTAGTGACTTCAGTTACTTTTCTTGTTAACAGTTGGTTTAAAACAAGCTCTAATCTTCCTGTAGATTCAACTACACTTAGCTAGTACAGTAGCACATACATATAAGAGGCAGTGCATTATTTATCTGCATTTTGAGAGGCAGCACGAGAACAGAAGCAGATTCCAATGATCCATACGTTCCTCCTCAGCAGGTAGAGGGGAAGAGGTGGAATAGGGTAGAAAATGGATGGAGTGTTGGCATGGAGTGTATATCACCCTGGGATAGATGCCTGGCACTATCTCTTCCCTTCCTGAAACAAGAAGCAGAACAAGGAGGAGACTGATGATGTTTTGTCCCTTGCTGTGTCGCTCAGGGCGCATGGATTCATGATTAAGCCTGGTATGTTTATTTTTTTGGTTTTGTCTATTTTTGTAACTTAACTCAGGTTGGCCAATGAAGGAAGGCTGGCCAGTTTCATTATCTTCCCAGGAAATTCCATTCTCTCATGTGCCAGCATGAGGCTGTTGTGCTTTAGATGCCTATCTACCTCTGATTAGATTTAAAAAAGCATACAGAACCCCCTGCTTTCCATTGGTAGCCTATTAAAATGACAAAAAAATTTACTATTTCATTTATAACCTTGCTTGCGTGTCTGAATCCAGATACCTTTTTTAAAAAGAGAATTAATAATATGAACACTGTCACTTATAGAATGTTTTCCTGTAATGAAGTGCAGAAGAAAACTTGAGCTGACACGTAAGCTTGTTTAGTATGTTTTGTAAGCAGCTTAAAAAAAGGGACACAATCACTTTTAAGGCCAGGTTAATATAAAAAAAAAGAAAGTCTTTAAGAGTATCTCCTACTATTTTCATGGTTTCACTATTTTAAATTATGTATTTGTGAAATACTCTCAGAATCAGTTAAAACTGGCCAAATCCAAGTTCATTGAACACTGAAGCATGAGTGCCGCCCTCAAATGAGTTGTCCCAGAAGCCTTAGTGGAACTGACAACCAGCTTTTTTGGCAGGATTAGTTCCTCTCTGATCAGAGAGGGAACAGCCTCTTTGTCTGCACTTAGCTGAGCAGGTGAGCAGGGAGTGTATTCAGGCTGCCTCCAAAACCCAGTCTGGCTACAGGGCTGGCAGTGTCAGGTCCTTCTCGAAAGGACTCAAGGCTGTCCTGTCTGCCTGCTGTTGTCTACATGA